>NW_009951584.1:0-8038 GCF_000696875.1 Nestor notabilis | reverse complement strand
TATTATAATATTTATATTATTTATAGTTACACAATGCTTTTGTGTTGGTATAAAGACATCTCATGTTGGTCTGCCTTAGACTGTTCTCAGAAGATCTATATTAATATCCTACCACCATTGTAGCAATATATCTCTTAACTACACGTGTTGGAGTGGTTGTGAAGAGATGTAGGGAGGGAACAACTAGTCCACCACGACAGTCACCCCAGCCAGTGCTTTTTGGGCTCTAGGGAGAGGGAGAAATGCTGAAATGCAGAGCTGGATACAATCCTTTGGCAACGGAATTTATGCAATGTAGTTAATGTAAATCCACAGGTTCAAAATAATGACCAAAAGGAATAATAATCCTCTGCAAGTTTGAATCCACAGTGGAGTGAATATGTACCAAGAGCCTTTCTCTGGATAAAATCTACATGCTGTGTAGCATGTAGAGGGCGTCCAGGTGAGCGGGTCAGACTAGAAGCTTATATGTTGAGTGGCTGAACCAAAGCAATTCCCGCTCTTGTGTAGATGGGATTATGCTTGCTGCACAAGCAACTCCACTCTGAGTTTCGTTTGCATCTTTAAAACATTAACTGGAGGTAGAGGTTTATAGCTACTTAGAATGTTAGTTAATAAAAAAAAACGTTAAATTAACATCCTTTCCTTGCCACGGGGAGCGAACAGCCAGAGGATAATGAGTTTTATTAACTCTCATAATGTCAGTGTTGATTGCATCCAAATATCGGATCCATTATTTGTCAGTCCCCAAAGAACCACCTCGAGAAGCAAATGGGTCAAGGATTAATTGATTGGTGCAAGGTTCTCTCCTGTCAGTCATGGTTTTGCTACTGTGCCATTTATATCTGCAGGATAGGAGAGCCAACATGTTTCGAGACCAGGTTATTTCTGCACAGCACCTACCAGCATAATATCCTCCTTTTGCCTGGCTTCTGTATAGCCAGTGATATTAATGCAACCTTTCAGTAGCTGCCAAATGCTGTAACAAAAAACACTGGTCTCAAGTGGGAACCATTGAGGAATTTTCTAACAAAAGTTTTGGATTTTCTTTTTGGTTTGGGTTGTTTGTTGGGTTTTTTTTTTTAACTTCATGCTAATTTGTGGAGATGGAGACATTACCTGAGAATGTACCCCCCTCCAGGAAATTCTCACCAGGAAAGGACTGTCCAGCACAGGAATTTGGACAGACATCTCCACTAAGACGAAGGAATTTGGATTAGGACACTGGGCTAGGATGGTGAAGACCTATTCTTCCTCTGTCCCAGCTTTGCACTAGCCCTGGGCTACTGCCAGAGGAAGAGAATTTTCCTCAATCTCCTCCAAGGGCTTTCACCTCAGATAAATAAAGCATTGCTTTCTGGGTGACAAAGCTGTGTTATTTTGTAATACAGATAAATTTATCAAACATCTGTTTGCTATTCCTATAGCTCCTAGGCAGATTTTCCACAAATTCCCTATTGCCTGCAACATCAATGACATTTTTCTGGCTCATGTTTATGGGTGAGACAGGCAGAATAATAAGTCTACAAAAAGAGGGGAAACCTTTCTGCTCTCTCAATTGTCTCTTTGTGGAGGATCCAGGAAGCATCAGTATTAGTACAAAGGAAGTAAAGCATGATCAGGAATGAAGGAACAAAACTGTTGTGTTTGGTTGCAGGTAGCCAACAGTTCATGCGCACTGTGATCAAGTCACAGCTTCACATGTCTCCCACCCTTGTTAGCCTCTTTTTTGAGGGGAAGGGAACTCGATCATGATTTCTTTTATTCTTTTAAAAATACTTGGTTCCACCTCATTGAGGAATAGAAGGCTGGGAAGAAAACTCACATAGCAATTTTCCAGACAAGAGGTTTTGGGGAATTTCATCCAGCTTTTATTACAAAAAACTGTGAGCTGGAAATTAAAGTGGCAAATTCCTATGATGATCCCATTGGTTTGGCATCAGACATATTTTCTAACTTGTAAAGAGCAGGTATCCCTGTAAAGTCTAAAAACACTACAGGTTTAGAGGAAGTAGGTAAAAGCAATTGCTTCCACTGTACATTTCTGTCAGATGTGGGTGAATTTTCAGGGATTTGCCTCATTCCCCACACCAGGCCACGCCATCTCTGTTGTTCATGTGTTAACTCAGCCTTTGACTATACCCTGTGCTGCACCAGCCAGCTTGGCAGCCAGGGCATGTAGACTTAAGGAGGGACTCTCACCTTTCTGAAATTAAACAGAAATGCAGTTTTTCCTACCCCTTAAACTGTCTGTAAAGTGCATTTTTTTTCATTTTAGCTCATTTTCAAAGCATTGGGAAGCAGGATTGGTTGAAGGGAAAAAAAAAGTTAATATGTTTTTTTTCAATTACAAATTCACTTACCAGTCAGCATTTCCTAGCTTTTTAACAGCACACTGGTAAATACGATGTTGAAACAGTTCAGCACTTCGGATATGAAGAACTGAAATGCTCAGTTTCAATATACACCATGATACTAAAAATAAGCAGTGAAATGTGTGACTGTAAAAATATTTTTTTTAAAGCTATGCATAAAATCCTTCAGAGTAAGTAGGGAGAAGCACTACAAATTACAGCACTTTGCACTGTGTTCCAACAAAATTTAAGTCTCATCTCCTGCAAAACTCTAGCAACAGATATAAACACAGGTTTTCAATAAATATTTTGTAGTTGGACATCTTCTATGTTACTAAGAACTGAACAGTGTGATCACAAAATTCCTGAAGTATCTTAAGTGCAAACCTTTTAGGAGCTCATTTCCAAATATCTTTTTGCCATTTCCACAACTATAGTTTAACACTGGCAATGTGAATGAAGCATACTCTGTGCTGGATTTGAAATCCAGTTTATTTGGTTTATACAGCTGATAAAGTAAATCCCCAATAGCAATGGTAAATTGTGACCCAGCAATGATCAGCACAAGCATTCACGGCTTCACATTACCAAAAGATAGGTGATATACCAGGCCAATATGATATCGCCCTCTTCTCCATTCATTCCAATTCTTTCTCAATGGATGCTGCTCCCTTGGCTGATCTAATGCAGCTGCTCATGGGCACATCCTCTGCAACACACTGGAAAACTGACCCTAATAAACTAAAAATGCTTTAAATAATAATCAAAAAACCAGCCATAAACCAGCACCATGACTTATATCAGCAACAGGAACACTGCAAAAGACAAGAAAAAGGTGGTTTATGCAGTCGGTGTAACAAATTTTGTGCTTGCTTATTCTCAAGAGGCTCAGCAAAGCTTCCACTTAATACAGCAAGCCAGCCTCTCCTTAAAATAGGTGATGTTACTGGATATTAACACTCAAAGCCATCTGTAACTTGGAAGCTGCATGTATTTTAGAAGAGCCAAATCCTCCAGGGTAGCCTTGTTTTGTTAAAATGGATAGAGAAGCAGGTTAAAGGGTCTGAAGATAAATAATAAATGAGTGACAGCTCAAGACCACAATTAGGCCAGTGTTAATAAGCATCAATTCCAAAGGACAAGGGATTCATCTTTAGAAGTAACCACCACATGATAAATGCCCTACTACAGGCTTAATGGATAAACTCACTTGGTATTACAGTTGATTACAAAACAGGAAAAAGGTTATGCATAAGAAAAGCGTAACTAGAAGTCAGATGCATAACCTTTCATAAAGTCATGCAGCAGTTTGTTTACCTTCTTCACTGTATACTGCTCCAGTGCACCTGGAGAATGCTACAAGCAATTACAAGACACATCTGCAAACATTTTCTCCCTTGCTTTTTCCCTTGTACTGCCCCAGCAATAGCATTATGGTCATGAACCTATGGGGAAAAATAAGGCAGGACATTTGTATCACCCCCTGTCACACAATCTGAATCTTCAAGAAGGGATCTTTCAGGCATAACTAGCTTTGCTCTGTGTACCACTGGCAACCTCATTCTCAACTGAGAGGTAAACCCCTTCTGTGGCAATTTAAAATTCGCTGATTAATGAGAACTATACTAAATTCTGTTCCAGCTAGACTGGTAGGTCTTCTCAAGGTGGCTGGAGCAACGTGTAAAAAAACCCCAAGCATTTACAAAGCAAAAATGGTGAGTTAAATTAGATCTTTTTTGTTTGTTTCTTTCCTTCTTTCCCTTTCCCTCTTCTATTCTTACTGTTTATTTGATCAAATTGTACTGAATGGCAAAACATCCCTCTGATACGTCTGGCTCCTGCTGAGCATACTGCCTTATCTGTCTCTTAATCCCATCTTTTACAAAACTGAATGCTATACCAAATCACAGCATTTCATACTGTTTTAAGTTCCTCAGCTCTAAATGACTTACTGTTATTTTACGTTTGTTAAAGGACACAAGTCTTAAAGACAAGATAATGACAATGTCCAAATTTATTACATGAGATCAAAATAGGACAAATAATGACTGGTAAGAAACAGAACTTTAATATGTGATTATAAGACAGTAACAACAAAATGTCAAAAGAGACTCGGAAATAAAGATGTAAATCACATAATTAGTCAGGACCGACTTTGTGCCTTGTGGACCCTACAGCAGTGCTTTAGAGCACTTCAACCAAGTGCATGTTTTCATTATGTTGACTCCAAAAAAGCCAATTCCATGGACCTGCCACAACCATGGTTTATTGTAAGTCAGTAGAATTATCCTTCAAACTTACTCTCTGGGTCTAGCCAGTATCAAGCCATTTTTTTTACATGAAGCATTAGAGTTGGGAAGAATGCCCCATAAGGTACAACATAGCATCTTCTTTTAATGATGGAACATAGCACTGCTTAAGTAACATAGATGTTATTTTACCTATCAGATAGTGAGGAAGAGAGTTGGTTGCTAGCCATGAAGATGTCTTTGCCTAAAACATTTAGAATAAAGAGAATAAATAAGATTCTGTATCATTGTTGTCTTAAGGAAAGGTAGTGTTAGGAGTAATACATACATGTGATCAGGCACTTAAACAGAACGATATCCTCCAGCTATCAAGAATTTGAGTCAAACATTTTTCTTATTAAAAATAATTACTTCATGAAACTGCAAGCTCTATATGAGCCCCGGAGTATAATACTAACACTAACGCTAATACTACTAACAACAACAACAACAACTATTGTCCTGGAGGTCATTCTACCAGCCACTGCTACTGCAGTCATTGTTTCTGTTGCTGAAGCAATGAAAAAGATAGTGGAGGAGCTAATACAGCTCTTTCTTTGAGTGAAAACAGCCTTGTTAAGGACCTGGCACAAAGCTGATATCTACTGGCACCTCCAAAGAAATAACAGGTGGTATCAGCTCAGGTAACCAACATATCTCAGATGGGTGATTAAATGGATTATGGCCTCATTTCACAAATGAGAGGAACGTTTATCCAACACTCAGAGAGTGTTAGAAGCCCAGTGATTCTAAAATACATATTAATACTAGAGATAATAGCTCTATTTTCTTACATATTTAAATGGAAAAGTCTTCACAAGGAAATAAATAATTACAGTATTAGTAACTGCCCTTTTAAAATTTGGTATGATCTCTCAAATATCACTTAAATGACAGCTTGCTCTGTGCTGGGAACTGGAAGGAAGAAGCAGATATCATCACTAAACTGATCATGAATAGAGAAAAAAACATGAACGCCATGCTATGAGCACTGGATATTTCCAAAGCAACAGAGATAGTAGTAACTGGTTATAATTTTGAAAGGCTCTCAGACAGAGAATGAATGGCAGTGAATGGTTGACATGCTGTGTTAAAAGCCTGCTTGATGTCAAACACCTCTGCTTCTCACTGTTACGTTTCCCATTTTCCTAGTTCACACCACTGTGCCGTCTGCCTGAGACACGAGACTACAGTAATCACTGGCGATTACCGTGATAAACACAGCGTTAATGATATACAATGGTGTCAGCCCTTACGTTCATATATCACCTACCTATAGACCCTGCACATTCCCAACAATAATGATTATGTTAATGATTGATACATTTACTTTGTGTCCTTTCAGATCAATCTAAAAGGCAAACACCTATTGGTCATCTTTATCACAAACCTGGCTGACAAAAATCTTGCTGGTGTTCTCAAAGCTTATATTTCCTCATTTTGATTTTTCTCCAGGTCTTTGAGTTTTGGGTTTGCATTAGGCCATATACCCTACATACCAGGAAGAATGAACGTATGTATGGGCACTACCTCCTCTATGTACTACCAGCAGGCTGAAATTCAAGATTCCTTCACTCAGTCTCCATCCAGTTTTTACACTATTGAAATTCTCATCAAATCAGTTGGAGATTTGCTCAATGAGGACATGGCAGCTCCTGCAAGGATGATTTAGCCCCACTTGAGAAGTCATTTGGGTGATCATTGTGTACATAAGGGCTACTCACCAATGGGCAAAATAACTAGATAGATCAGGGACCACTAATGTTTTGTTAACGTTTTCAGTTCTGCATTACTGCTACCTAGAATATGAGTCATGGTAGCACCAGGTGACAGCTGGTCACAGACTGTGACCCATGAAAAATGAGCTGGTAGTAAATTTAAAGTCCTTAGAGACGGAACATCCCAGTAGGAAAGGAGAGTGGCAATGGTAGTAAACCCTTCAGGGTCCAGCTGAGTGAACACTAAGCATGAACTCCCAAAGTCATCACTTCACAAGGCCAGGAGGGCCCTGGTACACTGCAAAGGAACTGCCCTACTTGCAGGTATAACTTTTATGTTCCATGGTGTTAATTAACCTCTCATTTATAGCTGATGGGACTGCTCCTTTGCTGCTGTGGAGACATTCTGCCCCTTCCTGATGTGCAACCTGGTAAAGTAAAGCCAGCCACATAAACCATGGGATCATCCCACTGTAGCACATGTGACCTGAAGCAGATTCTTCTGTTTCTGTTAAAATTAGATTGTTAGGGAGCAGGTTTAAAAAGCAGTGACAAGAAGAACCCTTTCCACAGGGTACAACTACACTCATTGCCATGGGTTTTTTGGAGGGCTGACAGCAGTAAATGTTGTTCCAAAAACAACTTGATAAACTCATACTAAAAATGTTGCTCCTAGGATTGTGTCAGCAAAAAGAGCTGAATTCAAACACAGCTCATGAAATTCCTAAAATACAGGTGACAGGAAACTTGAAGAGTGTATCGGGAGTAGTAGTTTTTTGTACTTGCCTTCTTTTTGTATTTTCACTAAACATGGAGCAATGATCACTCAGAGAAATAATTTCTTTAACCTCATACCTGAATCAGTACTTATATTCTTATATCACCTCTCAAGAAAGACAAAAATGATCTTAAGTCCTCTTTCTGCTTATGTGTAAAGGAGACTTGAATTATTTCTGGACATTGCATTTTTTTGAACTTTGAGATCTTATAAAAATATAGACTTTTTTCTTTCCTTTCCCCATCTAACTTTGGAGGGCATCAAGGACGCTCTATGAAACATGTAGCATTTCACACGGAAGAGGTATTGTTAGATTTCCTACATTTCCTCCAAAACGTTAGCCAATAGACTTGATGCATGTATTAAGGGTTTTTTCCAAATAACAAAGCTGATGTATTTTCTATGGACTTTCTCCAAAGTGTTATCCTGCAAAGATACAGAGGAGTTAGCAGATATAAGCAAATGTATGTAAAGATGTCTTCATATTTAGTCCTATTTTTCAGTATCTCGCTCTTTGAAGCCACTGCTACTCTCTGGTTCATACTGTAGTTTTCCTAGACAATTAAGATTTGCATGAGTATGAGTGTACATGTGAAGGACAGAAAGGGAGACTTTAAAGACAGTAACTTTATAGACAAGCAGTAAAGACCATTGCATTTTCCTATTTGATTTCCAGAATATTTTATTCTTAATTTCAGTGATTGTGGATTAATAGGCTCATTTCCATCTTACAAGTATCATTTAAACATATATATTTAATCCCCCACTACAGAACTAGGTAAAGTCTGATTATGCCTCTCTCCAAAGCTGGGAAAAAAATAGACAAAAAATTCCTCAGAAAACTATCTCAATCCCATATGTCAAGCCCTGGCTATAGTTATCATATATATATATTATATA
>NW_009951583.1:0-7815 GCF_000696875.1 Nestor notabilis | reverse complement strand
GCAACTTCATTCGCCAGCTCCTTCAGGACCATGGCCCTTTTCTGTAATACAAGCAACAACTATTGAAGGCTCAGAAATTCTGACTGTTGGGTCAGATCACCAATTGCTCTATACTTCACAACAGCTTAAGATCCAGCACCTTCACACTTTGCTGATGAGACTAGCTTTTGTCATCTTCTTCCATACCTTCTGTTTTTATCCTTTTTGTTTTCCTAATTGTTGTCTTAAGCCCCATTTACTAAAGCTTTTTGCCATCCAGCTACCTCTTCCAGTTACACTAGTGTGAATCCAGAGTAATCTACTGGTGTAATTGTAAGATGTGAGATGAGTATACATTCTATCAGCTAGAGCCAAAACCAATGTTACAATCATCAGCATCTTTCTTGCTGTTGTTCCCAGTATCAGAGACTGTAGTCTGGGAATGGTGATCCTAATCATCAGACTTGGAGTTAAGTTGCTTAATTTGCCTACTTGAACCTACTCCAGATGCTTTTCAGCCATTAATTAAATATAGGAGCCCAATAAAGACAAGGGTAATCATTTTCAGGGTGAGGCACTAAGAAGGCACCAATGTTCTCAAAGGCACATATCAAGGGTCCAAACAGGCTTTGTGGTGAAATCCCTCATTGATTTTATTAGATCACAGTCAGTGATAGGAGTCAACAGAAGAGTCTTCATCTCTTATACCGCAGAAGTGCTGAGTCTTTCCCATGGCACAGTTGCATCTCATTTCGGGTTGGTGGACGAATCCTTTGATTCATTAAATAGTGGCAGAGAAAACTTGGATATGAATGTCTGGGTCAAACATCCCATAAAGCATTGGATTCACTGGGGCCTATAGCATTTCCTCTTCCAGACCATGGCAGCAGGCTTTCTGGTCCCTCAGGAGTTTGAGGTGGATTTACCCCTTTCATGCTATTGCTGAGTCTCAAAGGGATTTATTGATGTTGATCATCAGTCCAAGTTGAGCACTACTTTGGTACTGCCAGACCTCAACAACAAAAGCATGTGGAACCTGATCTGTCCTGTATTCACCTACATTTACAGCACCTCTCCTGAAAAACGTGTGATGCCACAGACACTTAAATCATTCTGCTTCATGCTGTGCGTCACGACCTTTAAAAATAAAAAAGATAGCAAGTCTGGAAAACTTCCCAGACTATGCAGTGCATCTGCCTTCTGTGCCCTAAGAAAAGGGTGAAGGTGACAGGGCCATTTCCTCATCTTCTCTTGGTGCCTATGTGTGTGTCATGCTCTCACACTTGGCTGATCTCCATTCCAGCTGTGTGTTTCCTTAGAAAAAGCTTGTGTTGAGGTGAGGTGGAAAGCCCTGTAGCTGTGAAGGACAGATGAAGCAGGTTTCTTTCTTGTCTCTTAACATATTCTGTGAATGCAGCAGGTAACAGTGCATGCTATAATTTATAATTAATTTACCAGCTTAAATTTACTAGTATTTATCCCATAGTGATTTTAACAACTGGGAAGATTTTTCTTTTTTTTCAGCCTGCTCTGAAAGAGGAACTCGCACTGATAGAAATCTAATGGTGTAATTGTACGAAAGAAAACTCTGCAAGACCAGCCAGGACTAATTATTGTAACCTCAGTCCACAGAGTGAGGCTCTGAGCACATGGGCTAGCAGGGTTAGTAGAACAAACTAATTGAAAAACAGGAATGAAAGGTTAGACTTGTGCAACCCTTATGGCCCCAGAGACACTGCAACTCAAAGTGAAGGTGTTATGATAATAAGCTTTGGAACACAGATTCTTCTATTTAGTAGTAGTATCTACTACTAGTAAATGCATATCGTTAAATATAGGAAAATCAGGGTCTTTAAGGCATTTTCAAAAACATGTGTGTCTCATGACTGAATACAACTATGTAATTGTCTGTGCTGACATAAAAGCAGGATGTATCTTTGAAAGATAGCTATTCCTTTGGTGTTTGATAGATTGGTAGCCTTCATTCCCTAGGATGAATGGGCTCTAACATATGATTGAGGAAGCTCCCTTGTGCAGACCAGCTCCATGTGCATTTTCTTTGACAGCAACAATGGCTCTAGGAGCTCCTCCCTCCCAAGAGCCTAGCCTCTGCACCTCCTCACTGCCACATCATCCCTAAAGGTGCACTCTAAGTCAGACCATGATGAAAATAACCATCCTGCAACCTCAGTCCCAACAAAATGCCATATCCGTCTTCTAACTAATGCAGCCCTGATCACCCCACAGATTTGGATTACCTGTGGAGGCTGTGCTGGCAGACACGATGGGAAAGATGTGCTGGGGATGGGATTGTTATTGGGACAAGGGTTTGCAGTGCTCTGCTCCCAGGAAATACAAGTTTCATCTGCATGGGGCACTGGCACTGGGTGACAGTGTGTGCTGCAAGCTTGGATCCAGGCTTATCTGCAGCTGCTCGTCTATATGGACAAGCCCAGTGTGGCTGATTGAC
This sequence comes from Nestor notabilis, assembly GCF_000696875.1. Classification (NCBI taxonomy): domain Eukaryota; kingdom Metazoa; phylum Chordata; class Aves; order Psittaciformes; family Psittacidae; genus Nestor; species Nestor notabilis. The sequence goes on along the minus strand of NW_009951583.1, from coordinate 5,366 downwards.
TGCTTGTCTTGGCAGCAAGTCCCCACATTGAACCAAGGGTGTCATTTATCTCTGGCAGCAGCAGCCCTCAGTGGAGCAAGTAGCAACAGCAGCAGCCCTAGAGGACCTCACTGGAGGGGGATTTCCCTGTCGTTCGGTTTGCATTCCTCCATCTCTTACACAGTAACAAGGGCCCTGGAAGAGGCTGTTGCGTCAGACAGAAACAGCACGCAAACCACTGGGGAAATGCGTCCCAAGTCCAAATTGCTCAGGGAGGAGTGCTCTACCGAAAACTTGAGATGCCTTGATTTTTCCTCCTCCTTGTACTTTTGAAATGCAGCAGTAAAGAAAAACCAATGGTTTTGGTTTGCTCCTAGGGTATGCGCATTCCTCGCATGAATCAGAATCTGTTGCAAACACAATGTGCGGTTCCTCTAATGGGTACATAATGATCCTCATTTCTTGAAGTTAGATGGAGAACAGCAACACGCTTTTTGCACAGAGGATGGACAATGAAAGCCTTGTTGCCTGTGGGACTCTGTCACGCTGATGTTTCTTTTCCACTTGGTGCTCATATGTCACCAAAGGGCCTGTGCATACCCATTAGATATAGAAGTGTGAAACTAACAAAAAAATGTGAACCTAATAACTAAAAACTCTGGAGGGAAGGAGATGACTCTGAAGGGAGGGAGAACAGAGAGAAGCCAGAGGGATGCAATTCACAGTGCTGGCAGGGAGCTCTCTGCTAGAGCCAAATGAATCAGATTCCCTTTCAGTCTGTGCTGGCACCACAGTTATTTTTGGTGTCACCATGGGTAGAATGAGTGTATATTTGGGAATCATTATTGGACAGTGAGTGTCTACTGAAACATTTTGTGTCATTCTAACATTATACTCACTGAAAGAAGTAAGAGAAGGGAAAATGAAATGTGCTGGTATGTCAGGTCAGAGCCTCTCCTGAGAGCCAGCGAGGGTGTTGCTCACCTGAGCTGGGAGTCTGGCTGCTACAGGTTTTGTTTCTCTCTCTCTCGTAATGGGGCTGGAATAGATGCTGCTGCAGCTTATAGGCACACATCTTGAGAAAATATTTCTAAAAAAAAAAAAAATGCAGCTCAGCTGGCATTTTGGTTTAGATCCTCCAAATTTGTGGGCCATATTCAGCAGCTTGTAAGACAGAATGGACACCCCGCCTTTGCTATGCTTTTAGCATTGCAGACAAGAACAGAGGAGAAGGGATGCCATTGTGCTTTTTGGATGTCACAGTTTGCAATGAACACCTGTCCAGGGTCTTTTACAGCTCTGGCTGTGCTATTCTCACACAGTGCAAAGATGAACCTGGCAGCTCAGAAGCAGCAACCTTGCAGTTCAAGTGCCCATTCAGCAAAGTCCTAAAATGCATGTTTTGCTTTGACTCTGTGCTCCAATCCTGTGGCAACTGGGATGCCATACAGTCTTGCTTAAGTGTCATACTGAACAAGGTCTAAATTGTAAATCCTGCCATTAGTTTCTGGGGGTTTAGATCGCACCCCAAAGAAGGTGAAAAATAGGTTTAGAAAACATTTGTGCTAGAAAGAAAAATGTTGGGATTTGGCCAATTGCCACAGTTTGCTGATGCAGACATTCTCTTGTTCTACTTACTTGTTGTTCTGACTCAGAAATTATCCATAAAAAACACTGTCTCAGTGTTCATCAGCAACTGCAAAATGCTTCTGGCATCCTCCAGGTGTTAGATCTGAGTGCATGCTTGTGCTTGTCTGGCTAATAAAGAAAACTGGCAAATTTTTGTTTATCTGTTTCTCACCTGTGTCATCATGACAGTCAGCTAAAGCAAGGGCAGATGAATATAGCCAGCAGAGACAGCAGCTTATGAAACAAGCCTATTTTTAACAAGCCTTCCTTCCATGCTGTAGAGGAAACAAGGGATTTAATATGAGCTTCTTGATGTGGGATTCATGGTGTGGTTTTCCCCACCCTGTTCGGATGAGTCTGCCTCATCACCATGCCAATATTCCTCTCTTTCTCCTGCACTTGGCAGGATTTCTTAAACACGTATCACATGCCCCGGGCGGGCAGCCAGCCTACCTGTCTGAGAAAAACAGACCTGCTTTTCCTTGCCACACCCTGACCTCTGAGGATGATAACCTGTTGTCAAGAAACATCAGCAATAACTGTTTGGAAAACAGATGCCTGTCAGGTTTCACATGCAGCCGGCTTTCCCTGCCATGTCCTTGCCCAGCAAGGACCTTGTTGTCAGTGCCATGGTCCCACTCCTGCTCCCCACTTCCCAGGCCAGGCACGAGGGTCTGGTCGGTGCTGTGGCATGACTCAGACCAGAAGACGTTCCTCTTGCGTGTGACTTGTTGCAGCATCCTTCACACCACCAGGAAACTGGTACTGGGGAGATAACAACCCATGTTGTTATCTCTCACGTTCTCCCATGTAACATGGGAGAATTTTGTTTCCTTAGCAAAAACAACCCCAACCCAAACCTTTTTGCTGATCAGTGGGGAAAGCCTGGAGGGCAGTTATATGGAGCACTCTGTTGGTGACACGTTTTTATTCGTTTCTATTAGGCAGCACCTACAAGTCCCAAATACATCTCTAATGCGGTAAATGGCAAAAGCCACAAAAATAGTTTTTTGCTAAATAATTAAATCTGTGCTGGCAGACAAATGTTAAGAAAATTACACTACTGAAAAAGTCACATTTATAAAAGAATATTTTTCCTCCAAAACTTACATCAAGTATATTTTGAATAAATCATATTAAATTACTGTCTGGGTGTAGTCCTAAAATATTTGCTATAACCTTATACCAGTTCAATTACTTAATCTAAGCACCAGGTAACAAGCAGAGGGTTGGACTGTAGCTTTTTTTGGGTGGAAAGAAATCACATTTTCTTTGAGAAGTCTCCTTGACTCTAACATGGCAACTTAAGCAGTAAGATGCTACTTTGCAGGACTGAGAGTCTGACATGCAATTTCTGATTTTCCTTTGTTGCAGAAACCATAATCCTGAACTATTTACAAAAGAAAAACAGAAATAATAAGGCATATTTAAAAAAAAAAACAACAAACAAAAAACCCAAACAAACCCCTCACCCCCAAAACCACCAACTCTCCATTTTAAGGCTATCAGAATGTTTACAGACTGTTTTGTAGATTATAAGTCCTTCTACCATCATAAATAGTGAGGAAATTTATTACAGACTATAGATGAACATAGATTTTGTCTATTTTAGGGAGAAAAAAATACAGTAGAAATTTCAGATTCTTGGCATTTTTGCAGACACAACTTTAAGACTACTAGTTGCTTATTTTAAAATAGGTTAATCTGTGCAAAAACTAAAAAGCAGATTTGTAATTTATTGATACACTTCTGCCAGCAAAGAACTGGTCTTTGTTACTCTTTTGACTCATTCCTGCAATCATCCCTGTTCTCTTTCAGCAATATTTTATATTAAAATGTGTATATTTTCCCATTTAAGGAAGAGGTTAAACTGCTTATTTTCTTCTGTTCTGCAGCAGGGAAACACAGGAAAACAAGCCCTTCTTCTGTAGTGCTGTATTGTTCAGACAATAAATCGAATATAGAGCACAGGACACGTTGAATTTGCAAACATACAGTACACAGCACAACTTTTAGCTATCATTAATGCCAGATAGATTGTCTCATGCACTGTATCCTGCTAGTTGCTTCCTAATTGCTATGAGAAATGAAGGGCAAGCATGGGAATTAAGGCATGCAACCCGAAACAGTTAATTTAGACACAACTGAATTAAATTTGTTTACAAAGTCAAAGGCTTCCTTAAGCTTAGCTTCAACATAATGCAGGCACTGAGGAAAGTTTAGAGGAGGTAAGGCAGGCTTTTCTTAACTCTATTTTTCCTTATCTGATTCATGCAGCATCAGAGAAAGCCACACCCTAGAAGCTGCAGGGTTTGCCTCAGAGGTTGATTCGCAGCTAGCAGAGCACAGAAAAGCAGAAGCAGAACACAGAAAAGTATAGAAAATGTAAGCCCACCACTGGCTGGAGATCCTGGCCAGTTAGGAAGAACTAGATGAAAGCAGTCACACATCTTGGTAGATTATGGTGGTACAGCAATAACAAGAGAGGAAAACTTTGTCTTTTCAGAGGATCCCAGTGCAGAATCAGTCCCAATACAGAGGAGGAGACGGAGACTTTGTGATTCTGTGCTGCAGAAAAAGTGCAGCTAGACTGAAACTAAATGCTGACACACTCCTTAGCCTCTCAGTGAATATACATCCTTGGATGCCAACCAGATTATTCCGGGCTGCCCCGCATTGCATTATGCCTGAGTGATCACTGCTTGCAGAGCTGGAGCTTCAGGTCATTGCAGAGAGAGAAAAGGAGTGATGTGGATGTTCCTAGCAGAGCCAGAAGACACTTAGGGAGATTGATGAAGGATACCCCTGCTGCCTGGCTGCCCGATTGGCTGCTGAGCTCCCCAGGCTCCAGTTGAGAGGGCAGCAGCCTCCCAGTGATGGAGAGAGCCAGGAGCAGAATGGGACAGAAAAATGGCAAGGCAGGTTTCTGCATGCTTCCCTGAGAGAACACAGGGAGGCATGCAAGAAAGGGGAGCAAACCCCAGGATTTTCCTTCCCTTCGAAGCAGGGCCTGATCCACACACACACACCCCCATAAGCCAGCCAAATGGATCCCGCTCATCTATCAGTGCTTAAAATCACATGCTTAAACCCTGGACACCCAACAAAGGAATGGGCTTGGGTCACACCCTGGAAATGAACTTCAGTTCATGGCCAGCTACTTACCACCATCAAGGATGAAAACCAGCAACATAAAAATTATACGTAGATTTCTTGTGTTGTACTTCTGCTAATGCTCAGCCATTTATGCAATGCACATCAGACAAAGAAATCCCAAAGCCCTTCTATGCTTTTCATTGACAATTTTTACAAAGCATGGAAGTCTGCTGCCCATTCCACATGCAGCCAGCCTGGGGCCAAAACCAGCTGCTGTGCAAAAATGCACGTTAGGTCCAATAAGTGCCCTCTGAGATTAATGGGACAAGTTTCCCCCACCCTAGTGGGAGCTGAAGAGAAAATGAGAGCAACTCGTGAGCGCAGCTGAAAGCAGGGCGCTGCGGGTCGGGAGAACGCTGCGGGCCGCCGCCTGGCAACGGGGGTCCTGCGGAGGGGTGAGCATCACCCAGCTGCTTTCCTTCTCTCCTCGAAGGAAAACCCCCTTTTGTCACCCTCTTATCCCTCTTCCAGCGCCGCTGGAAAGGCGGCGGAACCGACTCCGCTGCTTCCCCCCTCTGAAACAAAGCACCAGAACCCCTCCTCTGCCCCCAACCTCGGGGGGACACGTCCCTCCCTTCCCTTCTTCCACCCCCAGGGCTTGG
>NW_009951582.1:0-6924 GCF_000696875.1 Nestor notabilis | reverse complement strand
CCCCCCCCCCCCCCCCCCAAACCCACAAAACCCAAAACCAAACTAAACCAATTTCTTGCATTGCCCTTTGGTGGCTCCTCCTTGCTTCTGTGGTTTTGAAATTTGTTCTAATAAAGCATTTGAAATGAGCCTTCTGTTTGTGCTCAAAACACAGTGAAAAAGTGTCACTGATTATCAGTGCTGACAGATTCACTATATTAGCTTATAAAATGCAGAAATATTTTATCTCTAATCTTCTACTTATAATGTTCATATGAGAAGCACTGTGTGACAATTTCTTTTTAAATACTTAATTAGAAAGTGCTTCATCTAAACACAAAATTCCTTTTTCTCCCTCAGATATGTAGGAAATTGAGAAATGGTGTTCATTCTAGTTCTCAGTAACCATTCTATGTCAGTATGTATTAAAAACTAGAATAATTATAAATATCTAAGAAGAGTAAACATACGTCTTTATGTATGCATTGCCTACTGCCAAGAAGTATGGTTTTCAGGAACTGGAAAGGAATCTTGCCCGTTCCTATTAACACCCCTTCAACACCTGAGGTAGGGTAACAGCAAAGTCTTTTATAGGTTGCATGACTTATTTTCCTCATGTGGTTAAGGTTTTGTTATTTGGAAGCTTCTTCAGCAAAGCTTCCATTTTTAAATTCTTAATCAACCACTGTTATATTGGAAACCTGAAAAATTATTGTGATCCTGGATCCCTTTGAAGTATCCAGCTAAAATTCCTTGGGTGACAGCACTTGAATGCTGCATAATGAATACCACTGAATCTGCGTGTAATGAGAAAAATCCCTTTGCCCTTGATAGCTGAGTCATATTAATATGTGAGCTTAGGATAGACCATATTTCCAGGCGTAGAAGAAAGGGGCAATCATGTTTATTTGGACAGAAAGCACTTATATCCAGGCAAATACATAGTTTTTGCCTCAAATGCCTCAACACAATGTTCTGCAGTTTTCCATCTTTGAGGAAAGGCAAATTAATGGACTTTCTGGAGTCAGTAAAAACTGGATCTTAATTCTTCAGTGATACTCACATTAAGAATACCTAAGCTGTTGTCTCTGACGGATGTTCTTCAAAGTGCTTATGCTGATTACCTGGATTTTTCGCACCTCTTGACAGAGTTTTGTGATTCTCTGGTAATTACCTTGAGAAATATCCAGGCAATCTTTCAAACTGAATCCCTCCAGTTCCGAATGAAAAAATGTCTAAATCAAAGTTTTTTCAGATTGTGCAGGAATTTAAGAATACAGCTTGTTCATTAGGGGTAATTTCAAGCAGATGCTACTTACAATGATGGAGATGAACGTGACTGGCAATGGCAATTTCCTTTTTACCTCTGATGTTAGTTTCTGTAATGGCTTTCTGTAAAAGCATCTGACTTCTAGAGCAAAATTCTTTGAAATGGAAGGCACAAAACCATAAGAAAAATCCAACTGGATTTTTTTTCTGATTTCAGTTACGTTTGTCTTCATTAATAAATGCAATGTGTCACAACTCTGTCCATGCTGGCTAAAATTGCACTGTGTTTACTTTAACCAGTGATGCTCACGGTTCAATCTGTGACCTTAGCAGGCTTGTATCTGTTGCTCTATAAGAAAGCTTCTCCCAAATTCTTGTGGTGGTCTATGCTTATGGTTTATCTAAAACATAGTCATTGTCCTCACTGCATCACTTAAAATACAGTAGTTGCCTTGTTCAATTGGTTTTAATTTCAACCTTTTATTTCAAGGGAATTTGAATCCTTTGTTGTCACTAATAAGCAGATGGTTGTTAACAGAACTCCATTTAGTAAGCAAAATTTAACAGTTTGTTTGCAAACATGAGTTGTAATCACTTAGTTACAGAACATGCCTGCATGGCTACCTTGAGAGCCATCCCTTCTTCCTCCCTGCCTCCCATCCCAGGTAGGGAAAACTAAGAGCACCAGCCAACACTTTATATCTTCCAGACAACAAAGAAACAATCCTTAAAGCATTCATGTGGAGGTGACTGATAGTAGGGTTGAAAGTTTGGGGAGGAGAGCTTGGATTTTCTCACATAAATTTATCATAACCAACCTGATACTGACTGAGTGAAGTGCTCAGATTTTTAAGAGAGTTCTGTGAATTTCCGGGTAGAAGAAGCTCTAGCAGTGTGGTTTCCACTGACTGTCCAGCCAGGGACACTGGTGGTATATGGTGGTTTGTGACTTCTGCTGTTGGTACAGACTATATTCACAGTTGGGTTGCACCTGGAGGCTGTACATTCCCTGGCTATTTCTGTTATGGGGCAGAATGTCTTAGTGAGTGTTCACAAAGTGGGTCTTACAAGAGATTTTGATGAACTTTCTGCTTCACACTCCCCATGTTCACGTCACTGAGCTGGTTGTTAGCCTGAAAGCTGAGATGAAGCAGTGGAGGCTTTCCATCGTAGTTTAACCTCTTAAAGTGATGTACCTTACTGTGAAAGGCAAGACTGTAGTTGCAGGCAATAATGGAAAAAAATGGTGAATAAGTACCTGCAATGGAATGTCTTTATGTCCAGCTGAGGTGTGTAATACTGCTTTTGGGTCTCAGTTTGAGTGGTCACTATGTATTTTCATAGAACACTATTTTCATTAAAAAATCAAGCAAACAAAACCAAACCCACTGACTCTATTTGTGAAGTGATGTGAAGGAAGTATAACCCGGTGTAATTGCTAGTTGTTTGATCAACACTGTATTTAAGATATCTGTCTTTTCTAGCAATAGAGAAGTATTTCTCACTCCAAAACTGTTTTTCTTTCTTTAGTAGTATTAGTTCCAGAAGTGATACACAGTCTGGATAATTTGCCTTTCTCTACACCCGTTCTCTTTCTGTCCTTAGAGAAAAGGTACTTCCTGCAGAACAGTGCAGAAGTTTCTGGTTAAATGGGTTGCAAGGACGATATAGCTGTACTACTTCCATTTTCATTGCACAAAGAATCTATTAATCTGTATTTTTATTGTTTTATAAAATAGAGTGAGGTTCAACAGCAAAGGACTGCTCTTCTCGTTGTCTCTCTCGTTTTCATCTAAAAATTGTTTCTCTGGTCAAGTTTTCTTTTATATTGCAGGGAAAGCCTTACCTTCTATTTAATTTATCTTTTTGTCTGAGTTCAAAGGGAGAGAATTTAATAAATTTTCAAGTCAGAACCAAGTCATGCAAATTAAACTGAGTAATACAAAGAAAAGACTGGCTAAGGGTTGTATTAATATGACTGTCACAAATTGCTAGGAGTTTCCATATGTTTAATTAGTACCTCTAGCAGCATACCCTTTTCAGCTGTAGGCAGTCAGAAGACTGCCTTCTGAAGTGTCCATAGCAGCCATGTGCTGGAGCTCAACTCCAGCTCCTCTATTTCTTACCAGGGTTCTCCCCTACCAGATAATTTGGTTTCTTTTCAGAAACACAGCATTCTCAGGATCAAGGCAACAAGCAGTGTATAAATCTGTACATGGCAATACTTGTTAGTCTGGGGAACACAGGATATAGAGTTCTTTGGTTCAAACAGAAAGTTGGGATGTACAGATGCACTTTGATCACCCTGCTGCTTAACATACCGAAAACATACATGATTTTGTTTCCTTTGCCCAGGCAGCATGATGCTTATCCCAACTAACACTTACTTTGTCTCTTTGGCTCAAAATGTCAGCAAATCCATGGGGGTAACTTTTGGAGTCTCTTCTCAAGAACAGGAGAGGACATACAGAAACGTGTTTTTTTAGCTCAGTAGTACTCCTACACGTTAATGGCTCAGTTGCTGCTCTGTATCACATCCTCCAAAGCAGGACTTTTAATGTTGTCTTTTCCTGATAGAAGCAACCACAGAAAGGACTAGACCACACACCTCGCATCAAAGCTGTTCACCCTTACTCCTGTAGTAGGTAACAATGCAAATACAGAAAGGATAAATCAAATATTGTATATGTTCCACGATAATAGGGCAGTAATCTTGCATTTTCTCCATGCAGCTATGTTGGTTTGAAACTACTTGGGTTTAATACAGTGCTGCTGGCTTCAGTAGTGCATTGTTTTATTATGTGTAGGGCTTCTCTGTGTAACTAAGGGTCATATGTACACAGAGAGAGTAGGGAAAAGAAGAAACTGACTGGATATTAGTTCAAATAGTGCCTAGACATTTGGGATCTGTAAGGTTGAGAGTGGCAGGTGTGTGGGCTAAGATCCAAATTCCCAATGTGACACAGATACAGATCACCGTGTAAATTCATAGTCTAATTTGACAGAAAATAAAATATAGGAACACAAACATACAAAGAATTTCATCAAATAGGAGCCATATCCCTGGAATTCCTGTGGCAAAGGAGCCCCCCAGAAGTGGGAGCTGATGCAATTATGATTTAAAAAGACTTACAGCAAGGATTATTGAGTAAAGGGAGAAGTTTCTGAGAGCATTATGAAAAAAGAAGTAGTGTGAAAGACAGTGTGTGTGTGAGAGAGACAGGCTCACTTTCTCATAAGAATTGAGGATTACACCTGACCTTAAATTCTGTGGTGAGAGGAGTCAAGGTCCCTGGTGCTGGGCTTGGACCTGCTTGCTTGCCATCCTTTATTCTTTTCTTCTGCTTTGCTCGCTCTCTACCCTGGCCCCTTTTGCTATGTGCAAACTCCATATTTATGTGAAGAGGAAGGTGCATTATTGTTGAACTACACAGAAGATACAGCCCTTTACTAAGAATGGCGTGATGCTGGGGAGGAGATTGTTACAGGTCTGTTCTTCACATGTATGACAGAAGTGAATTAGGGTTATGGAACAAACTACATGAACATATTGTATGAGCCTTGGAAACACGAATGGCTCTGTTGACTGTCATAAATAGGTACAGCTGGTTGCAATAAGCCCAGAGGTGCTTATTTTCAATTTAGAAGTCTCAGAGTTCTTCGTGTTAGGTGAGGAAAGCTCTGAATTAAATAATATTTGAAAAAAAGGGGGCTGACAGTCGAGAAGGGAGATCTGGAGTGCACTGTTGTGTCATCTGAAGCAAAGCAATGTGCCCTTGCTGCAAAGAAGGCTGATGGTATCCTGGACTGCACCAGGCAAAACCTTGCCACCAGGTCAAGGGAGGTGATCCTTCCACTGTGTTCAGCCCTGATGAGGCCACACCTGGAGTGCTGGGTCCAGCTGTGGGCTCCCTAGCACAAGACAAACATGGACATACTGGAGAGAGTCCAGCTAAAGGCGAAGAAGCTGATGCACTGGAGCATCTCTCTCACATATGAGAAAAGGCTGAAAGAGCTGGGACTTAAGCCTGGAGAAGGCTCATGGGTGATCTTATCAATGTATATAAATACCTGAATGGAGGGTACAAAGAGGTCAGAGACAGGCTTTTTTTCAGAGGGACCTACTGACAGGGCCAGAGTGAATGGGCACAGACTGAAACACAGGACGCTCCCTCCGAACATCAGAAAAAACTTCTTCTGTGAGGGTGACTGGTAACTGGCACAGCTGCAAAGTTGTGGATCTCCATCCTTGGAGATACTCAAAACTGCCTCGACATCATCCTGAGCAACCAGCTCTAGAAATCCCGGGGTTTTTTTCTTCTTCTCTCCCCTCCCCATCCCCATCCCTCTCTCTGAGTGGAAAAAACGGTATTTTGGAACTTTTCTTACTGAAGTGATTAACAGTAAATGGAACCTATTTATGCAGAGTAAAATGCAATCAAAATGGCTGGGGTAGTGAATAATAAGTGGCTGGTAACAGGAATAGTAACTGCTCTTGACCTATGTAACACTTATAGCAGCAGTTCTTGTTTTGCCTTATAGCTCTTGGGAAAGAGAGACCTGAAGTGGGTGCAAGAGCACAGGAACCTGATGCAGATGGGGGAGTGTTCACAGCAGTGGATAATTTAAAATCTTCCCGCTATGATATCTATAAACTAGCCCTGGAATGGATTACTCATCTGGGGATACATCATTAACTAATGAGAAGCATGAGATGCTTAAAATTACATAACTATTAAAATTTGGTTTAAATTAAGATAAGAAGCCTTTGTGAAGGCTGGAGATGATTAAGCAGGAGATACAGTTGCTCAGATTTTACCCCTGTGGGAGTGGCTAAGGAGACAGAGAGTTCCTGAACCCCATAGCCGAAACCAGAGATGACCTTTCTCTGAAAATACAGCAAAACAAGTGACCCTAGAGCAATTCTCTTGGGTGTTCCCACGCGGAGTCTGGAAATGGGATTGTTAAAACTGGATGCTGGGTCTAGAGATGGCAGCAGTACTGGTAGAAATTGAGCTGAAAGTGTACCTAGTCAGCAGACTACCAGAAAAGTCCAGACCCTAAGGCATTTTATTTATAGAAAAGGGAATTTACACCTTGAGACCTTCTCATCTACTTCTCCCCCACAGCTAAGCATCTTTTCCCCATATGGTTGTTGGGAAGCAAGTTCAGTGATACCTTCTCCTTCGATAAGGAGAGATAGCAGCTTAGAAGCTATCCCTGGCATAGGCTGGTTGTGGTTTTTTCCTACCTCAGAAACCAGGGAAGGAGTCGTCAGCCTGCAAGGTGACATGGCCCAGCGTAGCAGGAGGAGTTTAAGGTCTGCAATGGTCCATGAAGTCCAGGTTGGTGTTTCTTCAAGAACAGCAGAATCCTGGGGCTTTGTGAGAGCAACAACTTGTAGCTGTGGACAGAGGCCTGGTAGATAAAGTCCTGAGGTAGGCTGAGAGGCATCGAGGCAGGTGATTTGTGCATGGGCATCTGTAATCAAAACTTGAGAGAGCAGTGGGTTTGACATACAGAATTATTTTGGCTCTGTTAAATGTGACAGTTGATGAGCTCTAAACACACTTGTGGGTGATGTTTCTTGTCAACTACTAAATATGCTTTTTGAATAAGTCAACATGGAGAAAAGGTCGCATTCATAATGTGAGAAACAAGCTCACTTCATCAATT
>NW_009951581.1:0-6120 GCF_000696875.1 Nestor notabilis | reverse complement strand
AAAAAAAAAAAAAAAAGAAAAAGCAAAACATGCAAAATCTTAAATCATAGTTTGTTTTCTCAAAAAAAGATCACAAAATTTGGACCCAACAGGGTGAACACAACTGATGCCACAACTGTGTAAATTACAACCTTATGCCAAAACCTGCCCATAGATACTGAAGCAGGGATAATAGCATAGATTATTTTGTATCCTCTGTTTGGAAAAATGAAACTTTCTCTGGTAACATGGATGTCCCTAAACTGCTTAGTGCTTTGACAGATGTTTGAAGAAATCATTGATTACAGTGTATCCTACTCAGAATTAATCTCATACGTAACCTGAATATTTCAACTACTGAATAATGTGTCTGCTAAGCTACTAAACTAGCCTGGTAAGTAGGGTATCATACTATTCCTCTATGATTAGCTGACAAAAATAGTTTATGAGTAAATTACAAATATTGTTGTTTTAGCACTAAATAAAATGCTAAATCAATTATATTTAAAAATCTTACAATATCACAGTATCTTCAGTTCAGATGTTATGCCTTACATCAGGCTTGTAGAGCCTGCGCAATGGAGCACAGTACTGAAACTGCCCAGCCAGATTCAGAAGTTAAGGAAAAAGAAAAAAGGGGAAGCAGGGGGGAAGCCTGATTGATACTCTTAGATCTCATTTTGTCCTAGGTTCACCATGTTGTGCCAAAAAATACTACTACAAAATCCAGTTTGGTACAGACAGCCAATTCAGTTATTTGGTCATGTATCACGTTTCCCTGCAATGCTGTTTCCAGGAAACACTGTAGATAGAAATAGCTAGGAAAACTTGCCCCTCACACTATAGACATACCCTTTATCAGTAGCCAGTAGCTTAACCTGGACAGCAAGAGGTTCAAACCCACACCCTCTCCCTTCACCACCCCGCCCCCACCAAGTCCAGTGAGTGCAAATCTTTTGCCATTTGGGAAGTATGACTTCTGGCAGATTATTCCCAAGAAGCAATGGTTGTATCAAAGGACATGTCTCTTAGAGAACGTAGATGATGCAGCACCCGATTTATCAGCAAACTCACAGGCTTTGTCTCCAAGACACACTTTAATAACTGTTAATTTCAGAAGATGACAAAAGTAGTTCCATGTCTATTTGGGTATTATCTTGTGAAAGCTTTGGTTTTCAGATGGAAGTAGCATTTTTTTTAAAAAAAAGCATACAAATTCATTTATCAGTTAAAGGGGTGGTGTGTAATTTAAGACACCATAACTTTAATACTCCAAAGCCTGACTGTAAGACCACTTAGTTGTTCTAAGTCACAGTAAGACTTAAAATACTTTACATTCCTGTTTCCCTGGAATTAATACTTTTTTTTAATAAAACTACAGATTCATAAAAAGATGTCATCAGAGCCCTACAAAGAAGAGATGCACAGGTGGGGGAGAAACAATATCAAATATATTAAAAGTGACACCGACTTAGGAGCAGTTTGAAAGATACTTCTTATCTACACAGTCTGGAGCTACTTCATACTAGAAAAATGACTGCGGAAATATTTTTTCTTTTTTCTCCCATGTAATCAAGTTGTACTAGCCTTCCTGTACAGGTTGTCAGTTTCAGACAGTTTTCACACTGACTGCAATATTCATAAGCAGTGAAGAGAACACTTAACTAAAAAACGTCAGAAACAAAGGCTGGATTAAGAGAGGGAAAAGCATACTACCAACTACTTTCCTGTTAAAAAGCAGGTTAGATTTGAAATTGTTAGTATCAACTCAATAAAATAAGAAATAATAGGAAAAAGATTGAGTGATTGAAAATATTAAAAAGGCATTATCTTATGAGCTTCCCATCAGTAGCTCTCGCTCGCCTCTAAAATCATAGGTGATATAAATCAAACTTTTACAAGAATAATCAATTAATAATACAGCTGGTTGTTTCGTTGGTTTTTTTTTTTTTTTCCAAAATTGTGACAAGGAAATGCAAAACTACAAAAAGCTAAATATTCAGTCAATTAAAGAAAAGTAACACCTTGCCAGTTATATCGACTTATTTTCTATCCTACATAATGATATATTAGAATACATTAACAGAAAGAAACCTAGAGATTTCATGCTACAGACATGAACAATAAAGAGAATTATGCATAGAGGATAACCAAATAATAAAGTTCTGAAAAGAATCAGTATTTTAGATGTATTGGTGCCTCAAAATTAGAAATGAAAAAACAGTTTCTGCCTAGAGCTTCAAGCCTTAGAGTTTAAGCATAGTAATCCTTAATAAAAAATGTATCAAGTTGAGTTTAATATTCTACTGAAATTAACATTTCACATCTTTACTGGCTGCCTAAAAAATTCGGATGCACAGTCATAGTATTCACGTACTAGATTTAAGCAAAAGTTACTGACTCAGCTTCCATACCACTTTTCACAATGGTAATAATGTTAGTGGAGATATTCAGACTACAACAAGAGATATAGAAGCCTAGGAACACTAAGCTCATTTTTATCAAAGAAAATAATTGAACATACAGATACTGAAATGAAAATCTTAACAAAGGAAAGATGAATTAATGTGCACTTAAGCATCATTTTGAAAGTGTTTACAAACAGGAAGTCATTACAAAAAATAAGACTACCACATTTTCAGGCAGCAATATATCAATATGCCCTTGTAATCTTTCTCTTCTTCTTCCTCACAGTACCAGACAGGTTAAAATTAGCAATTATCTATCAATGTTATCATCTTAGTAAGTTAAGACAAGTTTAGAGAATAGCAGCAAAAGGCTGCTAGAATAATTCTAAAATAAAAAAGCTTGACATGTATATGTACTTAATATATGACTTAGAGGAAAGAAAAACCCAAGCAAATGCCTGAAATGCATAAACACCAAAAAGGGAAAAACTTACTTAGTGTACTAGGCAGAGAGATAAGAGGAACAGCGAATACAAACAAAAGGCATATCAGGGGATGGAAAGGATATGGGGAAAATTTCAACAGCTAACCTAGGCAAGGAAAGCAAAAAACTTAAAGCCATTCTCAAATAGCAAGGAAGGTCTATGTTATAACTATATATATAACTATATATATATATAGTTATATATATAGTTATAACATAGACCTTCCTTGCTATTTGAGAATGGCTTTAAGTTTTTTGCTTTCCTTGCCTAGGTTAGCTGTTGAAATTTTCCCCATATCCTTTCCATCCCCTGATATGCCTTTTGTTTGTATTCGCTGTTCCTCTTATCTCTCTGCCTAGTACACTAAGTAAGTTTTTCCCTTTTTGGTGTTTATGCATTTCAGGCATTTGCTTGGGTTTTTCTTTCCTCTAAGTCATATATTAAGTACATATACATGTCAAGCTTTTTTATTTTAGAATTATTCTAGCAGCCTTTTGCTGCTATTCTCTAAACTTGTCTTAACTTACTAAGATGATAACATTGATAGATAATTGCTAATTTTAACCTGTCTGGTACTGTGAGGAAGAAGAAGAGAAAGATTACAAGGGCATATTGATATATTGCTGCCTGAAAATGTGGTAGTCTTATTTTTTGTAATGACTTCCTGTTTGTAAACACTTTCAAAATGATGCTTAAGTGCACATTAATTCATCTTTCCTTTGTTAAGATTTTCATTTCAGTATCTGTATGTTCAATTATTTTCTTTGATAAAAATGAGCTTAGTGTTCCTAGGCTTCTATATCTCTTGTTGTAGTCTGAATATCTCCACTAACATTATTACCATTGTGAAAAGTGGTATGGAAGCTGAGTCAGTAACTTTTGCTTAAATCTAGTACGTGAATACTATGACTGTGCATCCGAATTTTTTAGGCAGCCAGTAAAGATGTGAAATGTTAATTTCAGTAGAATATTAAACTCAACTTGATACATTTTTTATTAAGGATTACTATGCTTAAACTCTAAGGCTTGAAGCTCTAGGCAGAAACTGTTTTTTCATTTCTAATTTTGAGGCACCAATACATCTAAAATACTGATTCTTTTCAGAACTTTATTATTTGGTTATCCTCTATGCATAATTCTCTTTATTGTTCATGTCTGTAGCATGAAATCTCTAGGTTTCTTTCTGTTAATGTATTCTAATATATCATTATGTAGGATAGAAAATAAGTCGATATAACTGGCAAGGTGTTACTTTTCTTTAATTGACTGAATATTTAGCTTTTTGTAGTTTTGCATTTCCTTGTCACAATTTTGGAAAAAAAAAAAAAAACCAACGAAACAACCAGCTGTATTATTAATTGATTATTCTTGTAAAAGTTTGATTTATATCACCTATGATTTTAGAGGCGAGCGAGAGCTACTGATGGGAAGCTCATAAGATAATGCCTTTTTAATATTTTCAATCACTCAATCTTTTTCCTATTATTTCTTATTTTATTGAGTTGATACTAACAATTTCAAATCTAACCTGCTTTTTAACAGGAAAGTAGTTGGTAGTATGCTTTTCCCTCTCTTAATCCAGCCTTTGTTTCTGACGTTTTTTAGTTAAGTGTTCTCTTCACTGCTTATGAATATTGCAGTCAGTGTGAAAACTGTCTGAAACTGACAACCTGTACAGGAAGGCTAGTACAACTTGATTACATGGGAGAAAAAAGAAAAAATATTTCCGCAGTCATTTTTCTAGTATGAAGTAGCTCCAGACTGTGTAGATAAGAAGTATCTTTCAAACTGCTCCTAAGTCGGTGTCACTTTTAATATATTTGATATTGTTTCTCCCCCACCTGTGCATCTCTTCTTTGTAGGGCTCTGATGACATCTTTTTATGAATCTGTAGTTTTATTAAAAAAAAGTATTAATTCCAGGGAAACAGGAATGTAAAGTATTTTAAGTCTTACTGTGACTTAGAACAACTAAGTGGTCTTACAGTCAGGCTTTGGAGTATTAAAGTTATGGTGTCTTAAATTACACACCACCCCTTTAACTGATAAATGAATTTGTATGCTTTTTTTTAAAAAAAATGCTACTTCCATCTGAAAACCAAAGCTTTCACAAGATAATACCCAAATAGACATGGAACTACTTTTGTCATCTTCTGAAATTAACAGTTATTAAAGTGTGTCTTGGAGACAAAGCCTGTGAGTTTGCTGATAAATCGGGTGCTGCATCATCTACGTTCTCTAAGAGACATGTCCTTTGATACAACCATTGCTTCTTGGGAATAATCTGCCAGAAGTCATACTTCCCAAATGGCAAAAGATTTGCACTCACTGGACTTGGTGGGGGCGGGGTGGTGAAGGGAGAGGGTGTGGGTTTGAACCTCTTGCTGTCCAGGTTAAGCTACTGGCTACTGATAAAGGGTATGTCTATAGTGTGAGGGGCAAGTTTTCCTAGCTATTTCTATCTACAGTGTTTCCTGGAAACAGCATTGCAGGGAAACGTGATACATGACCAAATAACTGAATTGGCTGTCTGTACCAAACTGGATTTTGTAGTAGTATTTTTTGGCACAACATGGTGAACCTAGGACAAAATGAGATCTAAGAGTATCAATCAGGCTTCCCCCCTGCTTCCCCTTTTTTCTTTTTCCTTAACTTCTGAATCTGGCTGGGCAGTTTCAGTACTGTGCTCCATTGCGCAGGCTCTACAAGCCTGATGTAAGGCATAACATCTGAACTGAAGATACTGTGATATTGTAAGATTTTTAAATATAATTGATTTAGCATTTTATTTAGTGCTAAAACAACAATATTTGTAATTTACTCATAAACTATTTTTGTCAGCTAATCATAGAGGAATAGTATGATACCCTACTTACCAGGCTAGTTTAGTAGCTTAGCAGACACATTATTCAGTAGTTGAAATATTCAGGTTACGTATGAGATTAATTCTGAGTAGGATACACTGTAATCAATGATTTCTTCAAACATCTGTCAAAGCACTAAGCAGTTTAGGGACATCCATGTTACCAGAGAAAGTTTCATTTTTCCAAACAGAGGATACAAAATAATCTATGCTATTATCCCTGCTTCAGTATCTATGGGCAGGTTTTGGCATAAGGTTGTAATTTACACAGTTGTGGCATCAGTTGTGTTCACCCTGTTGGGTCCAAATTTTGTGATCTTTTTTTGAGAAAACAAACTATGATTTAAGATTTTGCATGTTTTGCTTTTTCTTTTTTTTTTTTTTTT
>NW_009951580.1:0-7905 GCF_000696875.1 Nestor notabilis | reverse complement strand
AAATAACTGTTGCAGCTGAAACCAGGACAACCTGCTGTGGAGGTGGGCTCTGCTGCAGGGAAAACCAGTTTGAATGCCATTTCCTAGGCTGCCTTTGTAGGTGTACTCCTGCGCTTAGGAAATTGATGTTTCCAAAGTAAGGTTTTAGGCAATTCCTTGATCAGCTTGTATTTTTTGTTTCTTTCTGGTCTTATATGGCACTTAGAAATCCAAATCTAGATCTTAGGTTCCTCTTTGGCTGAGATAAAAAAAATTGAAGTGGAGGCTGGAGCTTTGGCTGGCTCATCCCCCTGGTTGCTGCAGCTGCCTCCAGCTGGGGAGTCAAGACTGTCCTTCAGTGCCTCTTCACAGTGCCCTGCTTTGGCTTGTCCCTGTGTTAATTACCAAGGGCTGATGTTGTAAATGTATCAAGAGTGATTGGAAAACAATCAAATGACTTGCAGTGTGCAGATCTCTGAGTGCATAAAGCTATTTGTTTTGATTGTCAGTACATGATTTTCCATAATAAGACTGCAGATGGCATTGCATGCCTCAGGCAGCAGCAGAGCACGTTACTGTGCCTTACATGAGAGGAGGTTGTTCTTGCTTTAGTTGGTTTTACAATGTCTGAAAATACACATCTTTAGGGACAGATTCAGCCTGGATATCTGCTTTTTATGTGCTTCTCGTTGGCAAGTATTTTTCATTGCACTATTTTGCATTAACAGGTGCTAAGTTTCAAGGTGCAGGATTAGTTTGCAGTAAGGAGGGGGCTTCAGTGTTACCCTGAATCCATTTCCAGGTTTCTGCTATTTTAACTGGGATACTTTCTGCCCCAGCAGGTCACCTGAGGTGACCTTCCCCTGCCAGTGGGATGTCATAACAGGGCTGCAGATAGTGACCATCATGCCACTTCCTCAATGGAACTTTCTGTGAATCTCACTGTATGAGAACTTGTGTGTCTCAGGATTTTCAGGATGTATTTCAGATCTGGGAGACAATGCCTGTGATCTCTGCTCCCACCCCACTTGTAAGCAGGATATACCCCACACACAAGCCTGTGCATAGATGACAGGCCTTTACCTGCAGCCCTGGAGTGGACTATGGAGCTTCTTATAACATGATGCTTACATTTGGCTGGGGGGGGGGGCAAAATTGGTGTTGCCCTCAGTTACTTCCTTAGGTGGAAACAGTGAACCGGCAGCTGTTGAACTAGGGCCTGAAAGCTCAGACACTTTATATTTGTTACCAGGCATGGTTAAGAGAACCTCTTGGGGTCTTTGTTTCCTTGTCTATAGAAGTGTGGAAAAAAGTTCATGCTGCTACTCATTCTAACCTCTTGATCTGAAAACACCTAGTTACACTCGATTTTAAGTCTCCATCTTTACAAATGTTGATAACTGAAGCTGGGTGGGTGCAGGTGAGTTGGCAATTTTGTCACAGATTTCTGGGCTTTCTGACCAGGCTGCTTTCAGAGGCTGGCTAAAGAAAACATCAGCTTCTGAGAAAAAACATAGGCATGTGTCTAGTGTGTACAGCCACGTCTGTGAGTTGGTGGGAAACTTCAGTGCAGCAAAGAATTCTCTGCATTTAGGGCTTCTCCTTCAAAAATATCTCTGTCATTCCAGCAAAGGCAGCACACGGCAAGAATGATCTCCTGTCTGCTGTTTTGGGTGATCTGGCACAGCAGCATCTCTAGAACTTGAGATAAAAGGTGTATGATTTCTGTTCTGTATTTTCATAATGGAAAATGAGTCAGAGGAGAAAGGAGGCTTTATGCAACAAGATTAAGCTAATAATGGGATTAACAAACTGAATAATAAGTAATTTGCCAGCTCCCTTCTTTATTCCTATTGCCCAAACTGTACGAAGGCACAAATGGACCTCATATCACCTACAGTGGCACACACTGGGATGAAAGAAAAGAAAATATAATAGAATTGTTAAGACAAAGATCCCTTGAGTATATTCTTATTGCCGAGAGAGATGAATGGTACCAATTAGACTAATTGTTGGACAAGATTTTCGTATTTGCATGAACAAATACTTTTCATTTACCTGTTTAAAAAAGTGTAAAGGCATTAAAGACCTTAGGAGAATGGTATACATGGATATGTTAGTATTAAAGAAGTCTTTAATACTTTTTGTTCTTTACTACTTCTTCACTTATCTACAGTTGTAACTGTACCAAGAGTTTTATAAGGTACATTTTAATGTAGAAAATGAGAAAAATAAGCCTTCAACTGATAACTTTCTGGATAAAACCCAGTGCTTGAATACAAATTGTAAGGGAAGTCTCCTCAATAGTTTATGGACCTTGAGAGATGTGCAGACTGTGCCGCAGGGTGTGATACAGGGCAAAGTTCTGGCTTTCCCTCTCCTCTGTTTTTGGCGTTCCTCATTTGTTACTGAACAGGATGAAGAGATCTCACTTTGTTTCTCTGGCACAGACTTGGTCCAAGAGCAGAGTTAGAAGGAAGGTCTGGACAGCGAGTGAACAGACAAAACACAATTCTTCTCACTAACTGTCCTAAAATGTTAGTGATGGAAAAAAGCAAAGAGGATGGGGAATGGAGCAAAAGAAGTCCCTGGCTGGACTGATTTCCTGAGGTTCTCCTCCAAAAAAAATCCTTGGGCAGACCCCCAGCCTGTCATAGATGCTCTGTGGATGTCTCATTCTGCAAATACTTCACGTGTTTTTGTCCATCTTGGCTGTCTCATATTCATGTTCTCAGGAGGGACTGGTAAGAATACAGCCATGCAAAAGAGGAGGCAGGGCAGGGGGGAAACAGCTGTTCACATAATGCATCCATTTATCTCATAGCTATGTTCCTGATAGGTTTGCTTGAACTTCTGGATCCTTAAGCAGACCTTTCCCAGCTGATTTCTGAATGAAGGGGGTGACGGGGTCTGTAGCTATGATTGAATGGGAGAAAATTAATTTTAGACTCTAGTCCAAATTGTGTATTTTTGAAATTGTTTAAAAGTATTCTGTATGTCTGACTAGAGCCCCCCCTACAGATGCACTACATCTGTAGTGTAGATGCATTACAGATGTATTTTCTTACTACATTGGAAAGAGTACATATTTCCCCCTCTCTCCCCTCCACCCCCCGCCCCACCCCCGAGTAGCCTAGGAGCTTAAACGTGTGGTTCAGGGCATTCAGAAGTTTTACAGTGCCCATTATGTGTTAAAAGCAAGGCAAATGCTGTGTGTGAAAATGTCGTTTCCATTGGAGGAGGAAAAAACCTCCTTCCTTTTTTTTTGCTGCCTAAAAGTACTACTTTGTTTACACTACTTGGAATATAACACCATATTGTGAAATTGCTAAATATTGTCAGATGTGCTATTTTTGCTTCATACATGGCAACATGTATTCAGCTTCTATTCTTGATTAATAAGTATATTCACAATCAGATTGCAAAATGTGATTAATGGTGTTGATCTGATGGTTTTAGGTAGTCACAAGGGGTTTTCTTATTTCCCAAAGAGTTTAACATTGCACAACTGCTGTCAACATTGCCATGCTTACGGGGTAATGTTGCCTTTAATGACTGTTTGTACCTTGTGTGCCATATGTTTTGCACTGGGGCTGTTTGTCACTGATCCTGTATGGTCTATGCTGTGGGAAGCCCCCAAGATCCCCAAGGGGCCATGGCACACAAGCCCTGCAAAGGAATGGCAGCTGCCCTGGCTGCAGGACACCCTGCTGCGAGGGGTCAAGATTGAAGATGGCCGATGACCAGCTGTACAGCAGAAACCTCAGCGCTGGTACTTCTCAAGTCTCCTGCATGTGCTCTATGAAGAACTGGAAAGGGTTTGGGTAGTTGCCACCAGCCTTGATCCACAATTTGGTACAGCCGGTAGACTGAAAGATGACAAAGGAGGTTTCCAGTTGGCTCCTTTCAAGAAACTTCTCTAGACAGTCAGAATCTCTTCATTTGCCAGGAACTCTGTGGAGACCCCGTGCAAACTGGCCCAGACACCTCAGCTTCCAGTCTCACTGCTAACTTGCCTTCTGCACTTGACCTCTCTCAACTTAGCAGCATCTCAGAGGAGACCTGTAAGCATCACTGAACTTCGTTTTATTCTGAACAACTGTCACTGCCTAAGTCATAAAGCTGGTGTCTGCTTGTATTCTGATGCTGGATCTCACTCTCCTGAGTGGGTGTGAGATAGTCTTTGACTATAGCTTGTGTTTTACTCTGATGCCCTGCTCTACACCTACAGAATGGCCTTGAGTGTCTCTGTGCTCCCCCCTCCATCCTCTTGCTTCAGCTGAGGCTTCTCCTGCTCCTTGCCCCAGTGTCAAGAAAGCTTTGCTGGCCTGCAGTGCTATCCATGTCCCTGCAAGACCTGCTGCTTTCTCCAGCCTGCCCTACTGCTTGACTGGCTCCCAAAATGCCGTATGGCATGGAAATAGCCCTAAAAATTAAGTTCTATTGCAGTTATCTCACAAAGCTCACTCTGCAGTTCTTTGATGATACAAGTTGGGCACATACACATTTTTGGTAAAAATGAATCGGATCATTTCTCTGTTAAAATTGCAGACTTTTTTTTTTTAAATAGGAATGGTTTGTGGCCTCTTTTGAAGATAGACAGAGCATGTTCTATGAGCCCCTTAAAATTCTGCTGTGCAACCTGTTTTAGTGGTTTGCAGTGTACAAACAGTGCACCACAAGTTACAAATAGTCTCATCCCAGCAGCCTAAACCACATTGTTGTCTGTCTCACTATTGGCAAATCTAGGAACCAAACCTAGATTTGCAGAATACATGACAAGATACTGTAGACATGGCCCATGCAGTAATGTGGCTGTGATAGTAAAAACTGAACAATGAGAAGAGTGCTTGTGGAAATGGAAACTTCTGCACTTTGCCTTGTTCCATGCCTCAGTCCTTTGTGCTTGTTGTCATCACCCAGTTACTGGGTGATGCCAGTGTGGAACTGTGGCCTGTGCAGCCTCTCTAAATGCAGGGTGAGGTGTTATTGCAGCAAGGGGGTATGCAACGGGTTCAGGAACAACTAAGAAAAGCTAAACAAAGTAGTGAATTGTGCTCTTTAAGCAAACTTGGTTTTTCTCCTATTTGAAGTACTGCTGGAGCTGCTTCCCAGTTTCAGGAGGTCCTGGAAAGTTTTATATATATACATAGGTATGTATAATTTTAAGATGAAAAGAAAGCCAACAGTAACTGTTACTCTTTTTTGCCTGTACAGGTTTGCTGCCTGTAGCATCCAGCCTGCAAGGAAATGAGCATGAAAGTAAAGAAAAAGAGAAGTGGAGATTTTTCAGAAGTTCGAATCTGTGAAGAGCAGTGCTCTGGAATGGAGGTAGCTGTGACAAAAGAGGGAAGAGAAGGAAGGAGCGGCGAGAAGGGACTGCTATGACCCAGCAGCAGACTGTGTGCTGACAAAGTGGAATGACTCTCCAGCAGATGATGATGCAGGTGCATGGCAAGACTCACAGGCAGGAGCAGCAGGTGCTGGTGAAGATCAGGACCAATGCTAGCTCCCTGACTGCCTGCTGGCATCTGACATGTGCAGCTCCTGCAGGATCTGCAGGTGCTTAAGATCACCTGCTGCTAGGAGCAAATATTTATCAGTAGGACTGCCTGCCACTGCTGCTTGCAGTGGGGAGAGTTTCTGCTCAGTTCAGGGCATGTAGCTTGTGTTCCTGTCTGTGAAGATGCCCTTCTGAGTCTCTCTTTTGTTGCTGTTCAAAGCTTCCTGATCTTTTTGATTTTGATACTTTTTGCACTGGCCTAATAACAATAAAGTTTTATATTTTTTTCATTTCATGGTATGTTGTTTTTCAGCAGTTTTAGGAAGAACTGACATTTTATAGTATCTCGTGCATGTTTTTATTAGCCCCTCTGATAGATAACACATCTGCTTAGGTCTGCAGTGAGGATGTTGGTTTGGGTCATGACAGTAGAAGTGCAGTGTTTTGAACACCCAGAGGACAACTCATCACCATGACATATCCTACCAGCTCCATGCCTGGCTGTGTAGCATGGCAGTCCTCCTCTGCAGCCTTCGTTGTGCACACAGCTGGCTCCTTGCAGCTGGATGCAGCATCTCTCAGCCATGCAGTGCTCTGTGGCTGGAGCAGCTCTGCAAGGCACAGCATTCAGCGACAGCACCTAAATTTGTGTGACAGAGAATACTTACTGCACTCCATACCTGCTTTGGGGGAAGCGTCTGCCATGTGGACACATAACTAAAAACATCTTAGGAAATCACAGTGTGTCAGTTAACAAGCAGCAGTTGTAAGGAGGAATCCTGCTTGCAAATCCTCTTAAAAATCTAGCAGGTAACCCCTTGTGTGTCCAGCTGAAGTTTATTAAAGGAAAAACCTGCAGACAGGAGGTAACAACTTTGTTTTCAGAATGATTTGAATTGTGTGTGGTAAACAGACATGGGGCCTTCTGTTGTTAACATTAGTTTATTTTCTTTTCTCACTTAATTATAAGCGTATAGTGCTAAAATGTAAGGAAGAGAAGTAAGAGGAGCAAATTAGCTTTTCACAGCTAACTTTGCTCCTGGCACTTCTGAAGACTGAGCACATGGCTTGATGAGGTCCTTTGGAGAAGTACTTCTATTGTAATAGTAACTGGAGGAAAGTAATAGTCAATGCTGAGGGCCATCAGGCTGCTTCTGAGTTACTCTCAACATTTGGATTACTGCATACATGTTGCTTAGCATTTGTCTGAAGGGAGAGAGGGGCTGTTTGTTTTCTAGAACAGCAAAGGGGTGACTTTGATGGTGTGGAATTAATGATTCTTAAATCTTCTGAAGTCTTTATTTAGATCCACTGTTTGGTACTCGTGATTCTGAGTGTTGAGGAATTTTTTGGGTTCATGGATTATTTTGCTTTGTTTTTTGGGGCAGGTGTGGTGTTGGTTGATCTTTTTTTGTGTGTGTGTTTTATGTTGTCATTTTGCTCATTTATAATTTTTGGGTCATTAAAGTTGACACATTGTGTGTGCATGTGCAAGTAAATACCTTAGTAATGTATTCCTCTAGCTTCCTGATGTGTTTTTTTTTACCCTTATAGTTTGGAAAATTGAAAATTACCCAGGACATTCCTGTTTCTTGACCCTTGTGAAATACAGCTTCATGAACACAAGTTCCAAAAGTGTTCAGTCTCAGAAATCCTTTAATGCCTCATTTACTGTAGTTTTGTATTTCCATATGCATTAAGTATTAGGAAGTACTTTTCTCCAAGGTTTTGTTTTCAGCAGGGAAAGTGTGCTGAGAAATTTATACGCATGCTTTCAAGTGTGAGACGGGCACTGTGCTGCTGGTTACAAAGGTGATCTGGTGTTTCTCACGGAGTGCAGATTGCCTGCGTGTGGAGCTGCTGCTTGTGCTCCTGTGTGCAGAACACAGGGTGCTGGCTGCTGGGGTGGTGGGCAGGCTGGTGCAGCCCTGTGCACGGGTTGCATCCTGGTGGGGCCTACAGGTCCTATCGCTTGGTCTTCTGCAGTGGGGAGGTGGGAGATGGGCTAACTGCAGACAAATAGTACTTTGTCAATGAGAACAGATTAGAACCTCATGCTCTGCAGGGTTTCTGCTGCATTTTTGGAACTGCAGCTGCAAGGAATTGTTCTTCAGATGTTTGCTGTCTTGAATAGTACAGAGAGGTGGGGTGGACTAGCTGGAGAAGCTGTGGCCAGGATGAGTTGTGAGACTTCTGTGTGAGTTTAGTAACAGATCAGTGGAGATAGAAGCAGGCAGTACCATGCATGGAGGGGTCAGCATGTCTGAGGAGCTTTCCTGGTGCTGTTTGGGGGCAGGCATAGCAATGGTCTGTACAGCACCTTACCTCCAGCTGTGCTGCTGCCAGTCACATGCTGCTGAACATCTCTGCTGGTGTTGCCATTAGGAACTGCTGGTGGGGTGGTCTGTCTGAGGTGGTGGGGT
>NW_009951579.1:0-8029 GCF_000696875.1 Nestor notabilis | reverse complement strand
ATTTATTTTAATTTTTATATATATACTTGCTCTACAGTCTTTCAGATCACTGTTGAAGCCCTTTTAAGAATGTGGTAATTCATACTTCCTTGTTTCAGCATATTCATCTACTAATATAAATATTTTAAATCTCTATCATTTTCACTTCTCCACCTTCTAATCCTCTTATCTTTGCTTAGTCTTTTATATCACCATGACCCTGTCTTAATTTTAGGACATGCTTACACTTTAGTCTGAAGTTGGGTACATCTTGTTTTCTTTCCTTTTATTCTGTCTTAATGAGCTTAACAAATAAAGTAGTGAATACTGGCACGTCAAGGCATCTAGATGCAAGGCTGTAGGTTGGTTCACACACTGGGACTCTTGGTTTGGGTGTTGTAGACCAGGGGAAGCATCTTGCATGCGATAGGCTTGTTTTGCAATTTCCTCTTAATTGTGAGAGCTAGAAGGTCACTCTTTGAAAATGAAAGCTGACAGCTGAGAGAAGTGTGACATGGCTGTCTGTCTTGTCATCATGGAGTTAGTCATTCATGTATCCCTAGGCAGGACAATCCAAACAATGGCATCACTGGGTTACTGTGTTCATTCCCACATGGAGAGGGGAGGACAGAAACTATGACTGTGAGGAGAAACCATGGCATTGCCAAAGGGATACACTGCACAGAGGGACCTTCTTCTTTCAACAAAGCACTTTGTTTCTTCTTGTTCTTTAAATTAAAATTGTTTAGAGCTGTTGTATACTTCAGGACATTGTTAATATCCTCTGTTGATTCCTAAATTTTCAGGTTTACTACTTCATAGTTACACCTTTTTTTTTCTTTTTCTAAACAAACACACAGGCACAACTGATCATAATCAACATTATAGAGCCATTTATTGTCAGTTAGAGAGAGAGGTTCATCACCTTCATTAGTTGAGTTTGTAGAGATCTGCTGACATGCCCTTGGCTCAGCATACCATCATAACGATGTCTGAACCTTACCCTGGCAGGACCATAAGAAATGAATAGTGACTTGTCTTAACCTGAAGATAGACCTGTGACTTGTAATGAGAAAAGAAAGACATGTAAAAAGGCAGAGTGGGCAACAAAGGGGCCTTTTGAGGCCATGTCTTTACAGAGGTACCTTGGAAATGTAAATTGAACTAAAAATTAAAATGGATTAGCTAAACATTATTAAATGTCCATGCTGACTCATGTTCAGAAGCATAACAGCCTGAAGAAAATTAGTCTGTATTTATTAATTTTAATCTAGGGAAGCGTACGGTGAGTTATTACTCATTTCTCTTTGGGAGAAGGTGCTGGTATTTTTGTTTGAACTTCCTCTTTATACATGGCAAAGATATGTGAAATTTTTTCAGGGATTGTTAATTTTCTGAAGAAAGCAGAATAAACAATACAGAAATTACAAAGGTCAAAATACTAAAAAATAGCGTAATAGTGTAGTTCTACTTGGAAGCCATTCATGAGCTGGGGATGCTTGCTTAAGTACCATTGGAAATCCATTTCTACTACTGTCATTAGTATCTTGTGCGATATTTTTCCTCTCCTCCTTCATTTTCATGTGGAGGTAGCCTGTGTTATCATTGAATAATGCTTGTTGACTGATGTCAGTTTTGAAGGACAGAGGGTTAAGAAAAATACTTTGGATTTTCTGCCTCCCAGGACCAGGCACACCCCAATTTCATGGCTGTATGCCTATGGCTCAGGTGCTGTCTTCACAGCCAAAATAAGCTCTATGTGTTCTGTGGGACAACAGGTTACCTCTACTTTTGTAAAAGCATTGTGGTATCGCTGTGAGCTAACAAACATCAGTGTGGTTAACAGTACTATATATAGCTACTAAAAGTAAGAATGTAGGTTGTCAGTCTGTGATTTTACAACAGAAGAGCTAGTATTCTGTAACAAATTCACTGCTTTTTTTTTCAGTGAAAATACTGTCGCAGTTAGAAGTCTTGAGGTACTCACTCAAAGCATTTCTGGAGTTCAGACCAGCGTACAGTCTAGCAAAGTCACTTTCTAAAATAAGTAAGTTGATTTGAAATCATGTTTGCATGTAAATTAAAATACTGAAACTTATAAAAGAAAGAAGGGTTTATATATAAGGAAAATATTTAAAAGTTCTTCAGCACTGATAGGAATTAATTATTTAATTTTTCATGAGACGTGGGGATAAAACATCCAGTATGCATGATTTGTTTTTGTTTCCTTTGACTGGCTACATTAATTGGGAAAGACTTGCCAAATCTAATTATTTTTAATAAGGATGCTTAAAATTATGGGTACAGAATGTGTCTCGATTCAAATGAGTTATAACGATCTGCATTCAGTATTTTAATTTGGTGAAGATTTGAATATTCTACCTCCTTTCTGAATAAATTGTACTGCATGGTAATAACATATGCTTGTAATCTGCATAGGATAATTGCTGTTCACTTACGGTACCACTAGTGTCACCTTCTGCATTGAAGTGTGGTAGAATTGCTTGTATTGGTACTGTATTTTACCAGTATCATCCACTGACAACCAAAGGGAAGGCAAGACTGTCATGTCCCATAGTTCTTCTCTTCCCCTCCTGACTTGAAAAAATTGGCTTGATTTCCCCTTAATACTGTTAGCAAGACCTTCTGCTAATTGAAAATGCAGGGGGAGAGGAGTGTTGCATTTTTTTTGTTTGCTGTTTATATTGGAAACTGGCATTAGTTCTGTATGTTTTATTGAGACTTGTATTAAGATAAGCCACCATGCTATAAAACGGGTGACTGTGTGTCCACCCATTGATCTAGGTTAGTGACCACTGTTTTATTAATAGAAATTATCAAATTGATAATGTCTTGCTTTTCTGTTGGCCTTCCTTCTGTATTTTTATGCTTACATATTTCTACATATGTTACTTAATATACTCTTAGCAAGTGTCATTTTCTTCAGAAAGGATGGGTTAATGATTCAGAGGAAGGCTCTGGATTCTGCATTTTTAAGTCTGATGTAATATATGCATGTTGTCAAACTTGTTTTCTTCTTGGGTTCACTGGTATTTTATGGAATGTAAAGATTAATTTCTTCATGCTCTTCGAGGTAAGATGCTACCTCACCTTTAAATTGTATTTGGGAAATAAAGGAAGCTCTCTATGTCTACTGGAGAGTGACTTGAATGAGATGAGGAGAAATATAGGGAGGAAGGTGGGGTTAAGATAGGGAAGGCTCCATCTGCTGTTTTGGCTTGGATTTTTGTTTTCTGACTTGTTTGTTTTAAAAACTCTTTAGTTGTCTCCTAGATTTAGATGGCCACCATCAGTTACAGATGTTAAAACTGTGCCTTAAAGCAGGCTCCAGTGTTCAAGTGAACAAAATCCATTGTACACACAGTAATATGCTTCACATCTTACGATGTCTAAGGATTTATAGTATTTTCACTGTACTGAAAGACCTTGTGAAGCAATTGCAGCACTTGCTTCCTGATTTCAGCACAAGTTTCTCTGTGTGCTGCCATAGTACTAGCACATGAAAAAGAAGCTGTTTTAGTGACATGGTTTGCCATTTTGACCCTTTGGCTCTCTGCTATGTCATATCTAGAGGATAATGATTAAAGTGTAGAGTGAAATTTCAAAACTTGTGCTGAGTGCTTGCCTCCTGGGAAACATGACAGGCTCTTTCTTTTGCATGGTTATGTAATTTTCAACAAGGAGCACTGAATTCATATTCAACACTGGTTGTATCTCAAAAGAGGTATGTTAAGATAAAATATATGGAATTTTAAAATAGAAAATTAGAGCCCTAGGAAATGTTAGCAAAATAAGAAACATATAAAAATGTTTCAGAAGATTTAAGAACAAGCCAGTCACACTTAACATCAAATGGTAGTAGCCTTAATTCCATTTCATGTGCAGTAAATCCATAAGGGTTTGGTGACATTATTTTTTAAGTAAATCTTTCTTTGGCCATCATAAGACAATAGAATATTTCATTCTCTTTATCTGATTTAGCATGCACCTTGAAGAGCAGACGCACCATAAAAATACGCCATCTTTAGCCCATAAAGAATCATTTTAGTGCTAATGGTTTGGAAAGATTGTCCATAATAAATTTTTTTCATAGAGAAATACATATTTAATTACATGGAAGACAAACATTACTTTTAAAGTCTTACAGTAGTGCATCTGCTGCAATCAAAAGCTCATCAGCCAAGTAAATGTTTTAAAAAAAAGCAAACTTAAAGGTTATTATTTATTAAAAGGTTATTAAAATGGTTATTATAAGGCTTTGATTTAACCTTCTTCCTGATGTCTATTTTGTTCCTTTTCTGAAGTGCAATCTTCACATAAGCTAATGTAGTTAATGACATTAAAATATATTCTCTTGACAGTCATATGAGTCTATGGACTGCATAAAAATCACTCAAAATACAGTTCTGCTATAGTGCTTGTTTATTTGTAGATACTTTTGAAGACCTGGTGGGTGCATTTGGTGGATAACTATTTTCCTTTCAGCTATTTATACTTTCCCTTGCCTTTAATAGGAGCATACTGTATCCTAGTTAAATCACCTGATAGTTTTGGAATCTCTGAAATAAATATTCTCAGTTTTCTTCATTTTCATTTCTTTGCTGTACCTGAATTTAAACAATAACAAAAATTTTAAGAGTTCCTACTTAATTTCAATAAGAATTTTAAAAATCAGTATTTTATTAACCTGTTTAGATTCAGAGACTATTTTGTCTGAAGATGGGTATAGATAATAAAATTCATCATAATTGCAAAAGACTCTTTTTGAACACAGCTAGCTGGAGGATTTTTTGGTACTGTTTCTCATGATGAAAGATACCCTGGTAGTGAAAGGAAATCCTTGAAATACATCTGGTAAATCAGCTGTAAGTGGATAGGTACTGAGTTAATATATTTAAGTTTTCATAAAGAACAAGTTACATCAACTGTGTCTCTTGTTAATTTTCTTTATTGCTACTAATTATGAGTGGTTAATTTGGAATGTGATTTTTGTGGATTTTGGGGATTGGATCTTAAATTAGTAAGTTGACACAAGGAGCTCAGGACATTATTATATTTGGGTTTTCTGGGTAATTGAAACTGCACCGTGCTTCACAAGGTGACATCAATTTAAGTTCTTCTTGCACAGGCTATACTAGTGTCTAGCTGCTACACAATGCTGGAATACAGTTTTATAATCAGATACAATCTTGAACACACAACAAATGTCTGTTCCTGATTTTTAATCAGATACTTAAATTACACTTAAAATTTCTTAAGAAATCTTTTCCATCTGTTACTTGAAGCCATTACTGTTTCCAGGAAGTATTTTCTTCGATAAGCAATATATATTGTGTGTAATACAGTATAGTTGCTCCTCTTCCAAAGACCTGGCTGTGTAGTGAGGCTTTTTGTTTATTTGGTTGGTTTAGAACTGCCTGAGGGTGTTCCTGTGACTTTCTGTCGGTTTTTGCTCTGTCTTTGGAGTTATTGTTTCTGCACTTTCATGGTGGCTGATGGCAATGTGCTTTAGTTGCAGAACTTGTTACTGTGCATCCGTATGTTCACTTTGTTGTGGATTATCTGCTCTTCCTAATTGCAGTCATTTGTGATGCAAACAATAAAGGGTTGGCAAAATACTTTTTAATCATAATGTTTAGTCTGCATAATGGTAAGGAAAGGGGCAATCATTAAGTATCATCTTTCTTATTGTAACCTCAGTTGTTCTGTATTTCCAACTGTGTTTAGGATCTTTAAACCAGTCAATCTCTTGCCAGCTTGTCTGTTCTCTCTTGTTCCTTGTATGCAAGTCAGAGAAATCCTTCTCTAGCAAAGTTGATTCACTTCCCCCTTTTTGCCTGGACCAGCCTGCAGCCTCCCCTAACAATTCTCAGGCACAACTCACAAGTTGGCAAGAGCTGAGGAATCAAGAGAGAATTGTATGCTGCCATCCGCATTTCGATAATGTTCCACTGTATGATTGTAGGCTGTTTAGTGCCATCTTCCCATGGCCAGAGAACAACCCAGGTTTGAATACAGGCATGGCATTCATGATCTAATGTAGTTGAATCACCAGTCTGTCCAGCAAGACATGACTTTAATAACTATAAAGGTCAATAAAATTCAGTACCAGTTTGCTCAATGAGTCACCTTAAAGTACTTCTGAGAGGACTTGTTCAGATCTATCATGGACAGTTATTGAGTCCTGTATTCAAGCATTAGATTTCCACTAGCTGCTGAGGCTCTGCTCCAAAGTAAAAAGGTCTAGGGCGCAGCAGAGGTTTTACTATCACACAAAGATGCCAGGGTAAAAGAATACCAGAAGCTAAATTCAGCTCATAACATGGAATTTCAGGGTCTGAAGAGAGATGAAGCATATGTGTACAAGTCCAATTCTAAATCCATTCTGGAACTAGAAAATCAGCAGTTTTGTCTTTAGAAGCTAGAAATAATTCATCGTACTAAATGTTATGGGACTCTTAAGGAAGAGTAGTGTTACAGTTTGGCCTTCACCTGGTTTCAGTGTTAAGAATACATCTGCATAATCTATTGTTATATTTTGATTCCTCCAGCTTGAAAGCTCATCCTAAAAGAGGTCTTAGTGACTATGTAAACATCACTCAGTAGCAGGAAGAATGATGGTGATGGAAATGGAAAAGGCCAAGTCAATGCCTCTTTTGCCTCAGTCTTTACCTCCAGGAGGCCTCAGGAATCAGAGGTCCCAGAGCACTGTAGGAAGGCCTGAAGTAAGGCAGACTTACCATTGGTACAGGGATAACAGGTTAGGGAACATTTTAAAGAAACTGGATATACATAGGTCTGTGGGACCTGATAGGATGCAACCAGAAGTGCTGAGGACGCTGACTGAGCTCACCGGCAAGCCAGTCCTGATAGTATTAGGAAGCTTGTGGCAACTGAGGGAAGTTCCTGAGGACTGAAGAAAGCAATTGTGTCCCTTTTCTTCAAGAAGAGCAAGAAAGAGGATCCACAGAACTATGGAGTGGTTTCCCTCACCATAATGCCTGGGAAAGTGATGGAGCAAATAATAAATAATCCTGTAACCCATTTGCAAACATAGGAGAAGTAGATGACTGAGTACATGCAGTAGTCAGTATGTTTCTCTGAAAGGGAAATCATGCTTTACCAACACAATAGCCTTCTAAAACAAGATAACCAGCTTGGTGGATGCTGGGAGAGCAAAGGATGCTGTTTATCTCAACTTTAGAAAGGCTTCTGACAGTACCTTCTGCAACATCCTCATAGAAAAAAATGTTTAAATATAATCTCAGAACCTAGATCAGTGGATTTGATTTTAAGATTCTGTATCTGTTTTTTTCTTTATGCCATTTTCAGTCTGGTTCTCTTTGTGTCATATATGGAATAGGTAATGTAGGGTTCAGTATCAGATTAATATTGCAATGTACTAATGAAACCACAGAAAAAAATAGGAGTTGCAGTTGCTGCTTTTTAGTATTAGTGTACAGCCTGTTGTACACACAGATTGAGATCTAAGATTATTTTGATCTGATTGTATATTACTGAGAATGAATAATGTTGTGTATATATGTGAAATGTTATATTTGTGTCTCATAGACTAAACCTGACTCTGTAATACCTATTTTAGCATTTGCAAATAGTTTAACCCGGATCTAGCATTACTCATATTAGCTCTGCCAGAAGGTTTTTCTGTTTAGCCTGACTAAACTGAATTGCTGTATACGGGCCACAAATAAATACATTCTCAGCCTGACCTGTGCAGGAGGTCAGACTGATTTTCACTGCCCATCCTGGCTTTTAAGATCTTCAAGCTCACTGTTTGGCGGTGCTTCCTTCAATTAAGCCTAGAATGTAGCTATTCCTGCAACAGCCAAAGTTTACTAATGACACAGCCAGAAAAGTGGCTTGGAAGAATGTTGTTACTATAAAATGTAGTAACTGTTGCAGATGTTTGTAAGTGTATATGAGCAGTTGGGAAAGTTATTTAACCACACAGTATCTATGAAAAGTGTATCTTCGATTATTAAACATTCCTTCCCCCCCCCCCCCCCCC
>NW_009951578.1:0-6466 GCF_000696875.1 Nestor notabilis | reverse complement strand
GACTGCTGTAGCTGAACCCAGGACAGATAGGCATACAACCAAGCCTTCTGCACATGCAGAGGAGCAGTGCTCAGGACATCCTGATTTCTGAGGACAGCCCTGGTCCATGCTGTTTAATCAACAGTGTAAATTCAGCACTTCTCTGGTCCTTTGTAGCTTCCCTGGTCTTTCAGTCTTTGTTACAGATCCTGTCAGTGGTTCAGGAAGCCCCTCAGACACAGATTTTCTGGTATTGCTACAGTACATTGCTATAACAGTTGCTATATGATATCTTCCATTGCTGCTGAGGATACTGAAGTATTTCTTCCTGTGAATTGTCACGTTCCATTTCTTTCCAAATGCAGAAAATAAATATTCAATGACTATTTCTCATTTTCATGTGTAACAGTTGGCAACTCTGCCTTCCTTAACACTGGACCTGCAGGTACTAACAAAGGGAAGAGACATTGCTTTAACTTGATAAGTGATGTTTTTGTCAGAGGAAATTGGTGTGAAATGCTGACAAACAAATTTAGGTAGGAAATCTCAAGGGGGTTATAACCAACCAAATTATCAGGTTGTAAAATGGTTCTGCAGTCCCCGCCACCTCTTGGGATCTCAGGAGAAAAAGAACTACTTTAAGATTAATAACACTATTTCCATGAAAAGGATTATTTGGTATGGCACTACAGATAGCGTGAGGATTTGATGATCCAAGAGGTCCCTTTGAATCCTATTCTCCTGTATGACAGCAAGGATTTCATTAGGTCTTAATATACTTAAATAATGCCTTCTTACCCTTAATCTTTAAACCCAGAATGTTTGCATTAATGTTTTATCTTCCTCCATCAGCTGTCTCTTTCCTAGCTGCTGACTTGTTTGCACAGCTCTCAGGCTTTCTGTTATTCACATTTGTTATGTATAATAAGGTTTTTAGTGATCATTATTGGTTGCCACTTCCCCTTCTTGTCTCTACTAAGATGGATTTGAGACCAATAGGCCTCTCATAGAATGACAGGTTGTGGGTTTGTGGGAAGCTAATTAAGCTTTTTCAAGACCAATATTCTTATTTTTATGCTAACATTTTTCCTTGTAACAAGTACTTGACTGTAACTGACCTCTGTCTTTGGAAAGTACCAAATGGACTATTGCAGGCTTGGAAGTAGTCTGTTTGCACACAATAGGGTTTGCAGCATTTCCATGGAGGGAGCAACCAGTTTCTTCCTCTCTGAGTGACTCGGTTTTACCCTTTCTAGCAGAAAATTTATTATCCCAAGCAAGTACAAGACTGTGCCAGCTCCAAACCCGAAGCATCCAGCTCCTCGGCTGGGATTTTGTCATTCTCTCCAGCTACAGGGGTGACCTGCCAGGTCCAATAGCCTGGGACTGCTGCATCCCAGCTGCATCCCAGCCTGGAAGTGCTGGGAGGTGAGGCAAGGTACACAGATGCATCATTCCTCACGAGGGAACAGCTCCCAGGGATCTTTTCAGCAGCATGGGGCCTCTGGCTATACAGAGAGTGTGAAACATGGCTTGTGTGGCGAGGAAGCCCGGGCACCCCTGACGAAGAATAAGTAGGCATTAACTGAATCCTTTTTGGCTTATAATCTGCTGATAGCTTCTCTTCAGGAGTGTCAGAGAAATCCCCCATGCGCTGAAGAAATACAACAGCTCCACACAGGCAAAGGCATTTTTCATACATGACCTGCAGAAAATTGCTACTTTATGTTTGAACTTCGGTTCTTCATTAGCAGCAGGATCATTGGCTATTCCTTCCTATGGAACCCACACAGGCGCTGGAGTTAACCAGGAGTAAGCACTTTTCAATTACCGCTGAGCTTCATGGAGCAGAGGCTGTGGCAGCAGTGTGAGGGGTTTTGTGAGGCACAGCCCTGCAGCAAATCCAGCCCTGCTGTCCCCATCCTTGGCTGCAGCTGGTAGCACAGTGCCCAAGGGCAGCAGCAGACAGGGGGTTACACAGGGTGGGACTCAGCATCTTCGTTTGTTCTTCAATCTTGCTGCTCGTTTGCAGTCCGAAGTGGAACATTTGGCTGCAGTGGTATAAATAACAGGTGACATTTTCACAGTGCTGGCAGCACGGTGCAGAAAGGCTTTGAACATTAATGAGTTATGTGAGGCCAGTGTGAGTTTGTGAGGTTCATTCATTCACCTGTTTTGAGGCAATTGCCTGTTTGCTTCTGAAAACAAACGCTCATTTAAAAACCACTCGTATGCATTGAAAACAGCTTCTCGGGAGGATTTCTGATGCTTCGAAATGGCAAAGCTATAACTCTGAGTGAGTGAATGCCAGAGGATGAGAGATGGTTATGAAGAGAAGCATCCCACGTGCACGTGTTGTGAGCAATGGGATGGGAATTGCTCCTGATAGTTCAGCCTTCTGGACATGGAGACTTGGCTTTAACAATAGGTTTTGTTTTTAAAACACATCTTCTATGTTGGAGTCTGCCTTCAGGTGACCTGGGTCTCTCACATGCCTGGAACAGTGCCGTAGAATAAACCAGAATATATATATACATGCATAATACGGCAAAACCTTCTTTCACTGCCAGCCCCTTGCTTTTTTCTAAATGGCACAATAATCAGGGTGGGTGATTTGTCACAGGAATACACAGAAAGTCACTGCCTGATAACAATGGGCAAAAAACATCAGTCACAAATATAAATATTAAAAGTACTGAAAGTCTGTACTTTAATCCAAATCACCTTGATAATTTAAAGCCCTTTAGCACTATTTAACAAGCTGTTCAAGCCACTGAAGACATTACCATGCTGTCTGCCAATAACAGCACCACGGCACCGGGGAGGGAGGGCTCTGCAGTCCCTCACTTTTCCTTCTCTTCCTTTCTGCCTCAAAGCCGGTCTGCTCAGCAGATGCTTCTTAAACCCCACCACGTTAGCTCCATCACTCCTTCCCCTGCTGTCCACCCACTCTGTGCCAGAGCAAGGATTTGCTGAACTTTCATATTGCCAAGAAAAAAACAACCCAGAGAGAAAAAAGGTTCCCCCATGGCTCCTGGCTCCCCAGCCTTCCTCCTCCACCTGCAAGAGCCATGGAGCATCAAAGGTTGTGCATTTAGAGTCTTTAAGCTCTTATTTGATGTCGTTTCTCCAGGTAGCTTTACCTCAACAGCCCCTGTGATCTGCTGCCACTGTGGTCATCCCACAGAAAGGGAATCGGCTGCACTCCTACTGGCAGCACTGCTCACAACCAGGGTGCACTCAAACCTCACACCCAACTGCTGCCTTTGCTGTGGTGTGCAGAAACACTTGCATTTCGGAGGCTATTCAAAGCCCGGGCCCATGGCAGGTTGGACTCATGGTTGATCTGTTGCCTGCACCTATTCTTATTTTTAATCAATCTGCTGAAACTCTTTTTTTCCTTACAACATCCCTGCAAAATTCTCAGTCTTGTTATGGGCATGTGTAACCAGCAAGGGAGGTGGAAACTTCTCATCCTGAGACCAGGAGCATGTTGCTGACACTAAAGTTGGGATTTCCAGTTGCAGAACCAGTTTGTTTCACCCATCCTAACAATGCATCTGGAATATCATGTCCAGTTGAATCTTCTCAGTAAAGAAAGATATTAACACAGTGGATCACTAAGATGGTTAGGGAATGGCACTGTATATGACATATGGGCAGAGGCTGGGAGAACTGCGTTAGTTCAACCATAAGATATGGTGTGTGGAGGTTGCTGTGAGCAATGGGAGGCAAAGAGAAGATGGAGCCAGACTTTTCTCACACATATGCTATAGTAGGAGAAGAGAGAATAGGCACAAGGTGGAATGTGAGAGCAGTTGGGATGTGGTATGGGAAAAGCTTCTTTATCATTAGGGTCATCAAAGATTGAAATGATGCCCAGAGAAGTTATGAAATCTCCCTTCTTGTTGCTACTCAGAGTTCAGCTGGTCAAAGCCATAAATAAGCTGCTTTAACTGGGCCTGCTTTGACAAAACATAACCGAAGCACAGTGAGATTGTGCTTTTAATGAGTTTTGATCAGGGAAAATACTCCTGTTTGCTTGATATTCCCACTGGGATTCTCTGACACCAGGACAAGAGTTTGGGATTAATCTCAGGAAATGCAGCTTCCCAAAATCTTTTCTTAAACATTCAGGGAAATAAACATCTGTCCATTTCCAACGATGTTTGCCCAGTCACCATCCTTGCTGTTAATTATGGCTTGTGCATAGCTTGACCTTTCTGTGACCACGAGCTCTCTCTAAAATGCAGTAACATACCTCTCTGATGCGGAGATAATACTTGTTATAAACCCAATAACATTTCTCAGAACTGGACAATTACAGCACTAAATACATGCACTGCCACTCAAAGCTGCTCTTGTATCACCACTTCAGAGTTCATTATTTTTTG
Source organism: Nestor notabilis (assembly GCF_000696875.1). Classification (NCBI taxonomy): domain Eukaryota; kingdom Metazoa; phylum Chordata; class Aves; order Psittaciformes; family Psittacidae; genus Nestor; species Nestor notabilis. The sequence goes on along the minus strand of NW_009951578.1, from coordinate 2,093 downwards.
ATTTCGAAAGAGGAAAAGGAGTTTTTGAATTGGTTTAATGTCAGCCCCACACCGAAGGTGTTTCTTCCTGCATTTCTTCCATAAACCATCAGGAGAATTAACTACAATCTTCTTTCCCCTCCCGCCCCCCAGCTCCTTCTTTCATTGTAAGGACGGGATCCTTAAGTGTAAGAAGTAAATAGCTGCCATTTCAGTAGTTGGTCCTTCCAGAATCAGGGTTGGAGTTTGTGAGATGGGATCCACATCTTGGCTCTTGAGGAGAGGAGCGTGGTGCTGTCCAAGTTACAAAAGGTCTGTAACAGCAAAGAAGAATCCCCCACTTTACAGTGGAGAAAAGAAGACCTCGTCGTAAGTCATGTCCACAGTCCCAAAGCTATCTCACCAGGGATCTTGCTAGCTCCCAAGGCAGGACTGCGAAGGACAGTAGCTCATATCTCCTCATTTTAAACTTGAAAAATTAAACTTAATGAATTAAAAAGCATTGGGTGAGAGCAAGAGACCACTGGGTCCAGGTGCCAGCCTGACCAGTGGAAGAAGCCTAGGAGGGAATGAAAAACCAGGGCCATGGGGAAGAACACGTTCCATGATGAAGCCAGTTGCTTCATCAGAAATTCCATCTTGTCTAACACCAAACTTCATCTGCAGACTTCTTCCAAGTCTCTTTGAACATGTTTATGGTTTCCACCCTCACAGTGTCCCATGGTGATGAGTTCCACAGTCTCTGGGGTGCATTGTGGAAGAAGCCTTTCCCAGTGGCTGCAAAGATCCTGCCCAATAATCCAAGAACTAGATACATCCAGTGAAATTGCATAACCAAGTCAATAATGCTTCCTCTGGGGGCTTTGCCAGCTTTTTTGTGCTAGGCAACTGTCTTAGTTTAGTTTCTCCTCCTAGAGGGACTGTTCTCTAACTCCAGGACCTGGCAGTGCTGCTGGGCTCTCAGGTTTGGGTCCTCCCAGTTCCATCACTTCTCCTCAGCAAGGAAGGGAGGTGACCTCAGCACATTCCTCTCCCTTAAAATGTGCTGGGTTTGGAGGCTGAAAACAGAGTGGGCAGGTCCCTGTGTAAGAATCATGGAAATCAGACACTGAAGTGACAGTAGTCTTGTGGGATGTGTCCTCCCCTTTGAGAATGATATAAAACAGAGGACAGCAGCCCATATTCCAAGATATGGGCATACCCTGTGATTACAGGGTCCTGCTCTGCACCTTGCTTCTCTCTGGGTAGTTGCCAGAGTTCTGTTCCCCTTTATGATCACTTCTCAATTCTGTTCAGTCTTCCGGGGGCAGCAGTGATTTTTTCCGGAGCACCCTCTCTCCAGTGAGAGACCTGAACTTTTCTTCCCACCTTTGCTTCCAATCTCATACTTAGTTTGTTTGTGAGCATTTAACGGGTTGGAGAAAGTGTGGGTACCAGCAGGATTTCCCTTATTTGCGTGCTTGGTGACTCCTTTAATAGGACTTTGAGTAGGAAAGTGCAGCTCCTGCCTAAGAACTTCTAGTGACACTGTTTGCAATGGTCCTAAGAGCTCATTAATTCTATTTATTCCAGTTTCCACTATCCGATAAGCATGGAAATCAGACACACTTTCCTCCTGCTTCTGCTCTAGTACTCAGGCTGTGAGTCTGTGCTATGTTGGCAAGAGCATGGTCACAGGCTTGCTTCTGCTCCCCACCTCCACCATCAGACTGCAGGCAGGGAGCTGCACCAAGCAGAAATGCTCTGACCACCTTCTGAGGTTGCCTATTAATCAACAATTAGGAGAAGAAATTACAATGTCCATATTTCAATGCAGAACAGATGAACCACCAGCCAGTACTAGCAACACCACACATTTTAGCATCAAATCCCAGAAAAATTACTTAGATGCAAGACAGCACATACATTCCAGTGCTAGCAAGTCACAGTTACAAAGCTGTAGTATTGCACCTGACAACTTTGTATGAGGTTTAAAATCAGGTAAGCCTTGAATTAACTTAGTTGTACATAATTGTAGGAACTAAGACAACCTCAGCAAGGGCACTGTATTCCACACCTCACCTCTCATGCAAAGGAGAACTTAGAGGCAAGTGTCCTGGGTTCAGCTACAGCAG
>NW_009951577.1:0-7661 GCF_000696875.1 Nestor notabilis | reverse complement strand
TTTTGCACTTCTCGTCAAGTGTTTTCTGAGGGTGTCGGAGCCACGAGGCGGTAAATTGGGAGAGTCGAAGGGAATGGCCGGTGCCCGGACACCGGGAGCAGCGCTCTGCTGTGGTGTGCTGTTGGAAAGGAGCAGACACGAAACGTGAGCACGGTCGTGCAAACCCCCGTCACCGTGTCCAGCTCATGCCTTGTGCACCCCTTTAAATGCTGTGGGTGTCCCCCAAAGGCTGCCGCTGATTTTAAACGAATACAGCTTTCCCGGGGAAAGTGTGTTTTGCGTTTGTGTGGTTCCCGCATAGTGTTAATGGGTGCAGGGTAGTGTATTTATTTTGTTACGGAGAATGGCGTCAGGGGTTAAAAAGCTCTTACCCAGGGAAGTTCATGCGTTTGCATTTACTGTGGGTGAAACATGTTTCCCTCCACCCCCTACCCCGGAGATGTTGGCATTTACACTGTCACTAAAATAAAAGAATTAGTGTTCAGAAACGTCTTTTACCTCCCTCACTGAGTATGATGGTAAAACAATGGCAGTAAGACTTAAAAGGCATCATTGTGTGACTTACAAAACCTATAGCGGTACAGCTTCAGCTTCAAAGGAAATTTGACTAAGCCATTCGAGGCTGAAGTTACACTAACAGGCCGCAGCGTCTGGATGTTTCTTGTAAATTCCTTTAGGGGCTGGTGTTTTTCAGCTTACAAATACTTTTGGTGAGAAAAAAATGCTACATCTGATGAGTCTTTTAATTGTGTGTTATAAAAAGTGGTCAAGAAGAAACGGGGGAGGAACAAAAGAAGTGGTTTGAAATGGTACTTAATTTTTAAAGTAATTTTTAGCAAACTTGTTAGCCAGCTAATGTTTCTGTTTCTCTTGGTGACATGTTTGAAACAATGTTCTTTCTAAAGATGATGTACATTTATGTTTGATGTCTGTCTTTGATGTTATGTCTCAAGAGGGAATGCCTGAAACCTGTCTTGTAACATTTGCTGACATTCACAAGCCTGTTGTTTGTCAGCTGTTCTTGCCTTTGAAGGACATAAAGCTCATTTGTATCCTGATCTGTTCTGAAACTGGCTCCTCAGCTGTCATCTGTTTGCTAAGAAAGTCTCCTCGCTTCTCAGGTTTGTGGTGGTGTTTCTCTGAGTACTGGGGAGACTGCAAAAATGGCTATTCAACCAATGGTAGCACCAGATGTTCATAAGTGAGCTAAGACTAAGCTACTAACACAGAAACACAACTAAATCCAGCCGTATTTCTGGAGGTAGATACTGTTTTGATCGGTAATTGGACAACTCATCAGGTTGTCTATCTGACAGTATCTCTTTCTGAGACAAAGGAAATGTACCCTTTAAAATCATTAGATGGTTTATTTGTCAATGCAGCAGTTAGATTCCATTGTATGAAAGTGAAGATGTATGAAATGGAAGTTACAGCTGAAAAGGAAAAATCACATTACACAAATGCAATATTCTGACATGATATTTAAAGGAAGACAGTGCAAGCTACTCTGTATACTTAGGTTAAAGGGTAAAGTTCTTAAAGGATGCCCAAAAGCTGTTTCCTATGCAAAAGCTTAAGATGTCTCTGAGCTCCAAACATGCAGTGTTTTACTGGCACAACATGCTTTCTACATGTAGCCTAGGTCAGTGGTAGCCTGCCTCAGCACTGACTGTAAGCATTATAGCTGTGACAGATTAATTTTTTTCATGCTGCATTACAGGTCATCTTAAGGTTTCCACTAAACCCCTGTCCCGCCTCAAGCTGATACAACAAATACAAATTACAGTAATTCCTGTCAGTGGTGCAACTGGTAACAGAGGACATAACATTCGGGCAGTAATTATGGCAGGAAATGTGTTTTCTATTTAAATCAGAAAATGGTTTTAGATGCTCAGTTATGGCTAGACAATAGGGTGTTACATGTAAGGAGGATGGAACAGTGGCAACTATGGTGCTGTTAATAACATAACTGGAATGGCCAGAAAAGAATTTAAATAATTGGAGAACCTGGAAATGAAAGAAGAAGCTGTTGAATTTAGAATGAAAGAACTCATCTCACAGGTATGATGGAATCTGCTTTTTTAATATCCTTAAATCATTTAAAGGTGTCCATGCACACTGGCGAAGTGGTGGAAAAGATTAGATTGAGATTAAGAATGATGTGTATTTGACAGGTCTGCTAAGATACTGGGAAAATACATTTATGCTTATATATCACCTCAGGACCTGAGAACAATATGTATTGAGGTGTGGCAAGTAAATAAACTAATTATATTGAAGTATACATCTTCAAAGAATTCAGTGTTTAGAAATGGATTGTGTAAGGTCAATTGCCTCTTCCAATTGAAAGTTAACTTTGTTTTGATTATAACCCTTAGTATTAACAGCAAAACTCTTACAATTAACTATTTAAAGCATTTTTGGTCTGTTTCATCATCTCAGCAAACCTTTTTAGCAATGTCTTCTGCTCTACAAACAAGATACTCTCCTTTCCTTATCATCCAGTAATCCAACCTTCAGCAGTTTCCCTTCTGGTCTTGCACAGTGAAATGCCACAAAGCAGAATGATGAGCATGTATGGACAGAAGACCAGATCGCTTGGGAAAGACCTCAGCATGAGTTTTCTTAACACAGAACTGCAGGTAGAGTGAAGGCACAATGATTTTGCAGAAGTTTACACTTTTAAAGCTTTTTGCATCATGCAAAAGCAGAAACTGGAGCATAATGTTTTATTTGTATTGGGGTTTTCATTTATTTCATTAAGTGGTTGAAGACAGAGGAATGGAGAGGCAAGCAGAATTTAATGTATCTTTAGAGCAGGAGAGAGAGAAATAAAAAGAAAGGGGAGAAGGGAGTTGAATGCTTCCCCTGCCTGCTAGAATCCTCATTCTGCTGACCTTCATGCATGGAGCACATACCTGCCCTCTGGGGAGCAGCAGTGCCTCAAGACCAACAAAAGCAAAGGAGCAATTGCAACTAAGGATCATACATGGGACTCAGTACAAGTTAAAACAGGGAGAGCACAGCACATGGGCCTCATCTTGTTGCTCGGGTATCTGTGGTCTAGTTTATAGTGAGACTCATGCACTGGTAGCCATGTCCAGTAGGAAACTAAATGTGTCCAGCCCTATTTTCTGGCACTGAGGCCAACTGGCATGTAATGGGCTGCATCCATGCTGTTGAACCCTGCAAAACAGGGTGGCTGCTGCCAAACTCTTGGTGGGGAGCAGTGCCTCTGGTGGTTCCCAGAATCTGGGGTTTGCTTGGTGGGGAGCAAGACTGTGCTAGGGCCTCCTAAACAGTGTAACAAACAGCGTCAGCAGTTCAGTGGCAATGCCTGGGAATAGGCCATGGCACGTTTCATTCCACAGGCATAACACATGCTTGCCCCCTGTGTCTGTCTTTCTATTTCTTTCTAGCAAAGGCACAAATCCTCCTCAGGCAGTAAGCAGCTATAAGGGACTGTCTGTTTAAGACATAAGTATTTACAAGGTTGGATTGTTTGTTTAATTAACCTTTTCCCCCCACCTCCAGATTATGGATCTGATTACTTTTGCAGCTAATTAACCTAGAAGTAAGAAAACCCAGATAAAAGGTACAGGGTGAGTGTGTTGGTTATTCAAAATGGTATATCCTAGATCACAAGCAAGAACAGCAAGTGCTCAAAACTATCTCCTTGTTTTCTACAAAGGACTATTTTAGTATTTCTAATTGCACCAAGCCCCCGAAAGTTAACATTCAATCTATATGTGCTTTCACCTTACCCCTGGTTTTTAAGAAAAACCCATCAAAGTACAGTTCAGATATGAGTTCTGTATGTAATCTAACCAGTGTTGGAAGACAGGTTTAAACAATGCCTGGTTTGCTTTTCAACAGAGGATTTTTCTCAGTGCTACTAGGGAAGAAAATTGCTTTGAAATTGCTGAAGTAAGCAGTTAGTCCCTCATGGTTCTGTGCTTGTCCTGTGCTTCTCTCAATAGGCTTATATTGCTTGTACCTCCTGCAAGGAATGTGCACAGTTAGTTGCTGAAAGATGTTTAAATGAAAATTCACATTTAGCATGTGACCAGTGTATAAGAGAATCATGTATTCATGACATATATTCTCTCTCCTTCCCTTTTCAACCCCATCTAGTGGTTAACAGTCAGCAGTGGCGACTAAGGCCTGGTTAATGAGAAGGCTCTGTTGCCCTGTGGAGGTGTTTCTTTCTCACCACTGACTGCAAAGGGTGAGTCTTGGTGAAGTCTTAAAGCTTCATGAGAAACATCTAAGCTAGTAATGCAGGAACATGTGCTTCTGTTAACTACTTTCCTGAATGCCCAGCACCCTTTCCCCAAAGAATTTGTCAATTATTTAACGAAGAATTTTGATGATTAGTTCTTGATCTGTCAGTCATTAACAAAGACTTCTTCTAAGAGTTTTAGAGCTAAATTAAACTTCTGTTTGCTAGGTCTTACTGCATATATACATCACATCATGCAGCTTGAGTTTGCTTACTGCCTACGTGCAGTTCCCAGGCCTTCTAGAATTACTGTTTGTGCTTCTGAGCACAGAATGTAGTTTCCTATGGAAATCTTGAACATTTGCATATTTTCCAATGGTTTTGTGGCTTAATCCAGTAATCTAATTTTCTTGAATATTTACGATAATATTTGTGAATAACAATAAAAAAGAAACAAAAATATAGCAAATGCAAATTTAAGTTGTCAATTTTGTTAATTTAAACTAATATTTCTGACAGCTCCTTGAACTGTTTTTAATCCCAGAAACTAGCAACTTACTTGTAAAGGACAAAAGCCCCAATGGCAGCCAATACTGCCAACACACCGAGGAAGATAAAGACACCTTCTGTTTTTCCTGATGATGATCCTAGAGTTCAGAAAGTAGTTTGATTAAAAATGAGCCTGGATTTTACAGTGACATAAGTAAAAGTGATGTTTTCTTTAGAAAATCTGATTGCTGTACAGATTGAAGTACACTTAACACTTCTAATATGCTAAGCATTGGAGGTCAGTGGCTTGGGCAGGAGGTGATGCTTTCACATCCTAATAGGTTTAATTCTTAGTTCCACCAGTGTGAGTCAGGCTTTGCCAGTTTTCTCATATGAGCTGAGACACACTGCTGCCCTTCTAGCATGGAGGGTGTTGCTGGCACCCCACGAGGTGAGGCTAATTTGCTCCTTGCCTGTGCTATGCTAGGGAAACATCTACACTGAGAGTAAGGGAGGTGCAGTCTTTTCATGAGCTTTGTTGTTAGAATTAGCTTCAGTTTTCTCCTAGAGATTCCCCCAGGGGAAAGGGGACAAAATAGGTGTTTCTTAAATGTTACTGTTTGTTGCAGTCCCATATGCTAAGATGGCAGAGTGTGGCTGAGAGCCTTATGGGCTTAAGTTTATTTATTTCACCCAAGACCTGAGGGCTCTGCTCTTTTAATGTGCTCATTTCAGGAAATGAATTTAGAGCTCTGCCAGTTATTGAACTCTGCATTCTGATTTGCTATCAACTATTTCGCTCACATCTACTCCTAATTTCATCATAACTGATGGAAAAAGCTGGATCATTAGAAGTATTTTTTAAGTTCTGCTAAATACATTAATTTTCCAGTCAACAGACTGTGCCTTTGTTGAATTTAGAGACACTGAGACACATCCTTGTTCCTCATATTAACAACAGTGTTTATACAACGAAGTATCCTAGAGGTGCATGTTAGCTTACCTTTTCTGTTATTAATTTATAATTGCTGTCTATGAAAATCAAGATATCAAATCAGGGTTTACCATTTACTTGGTATATGTGCCTCATATATTTCCCAGTTTGTTGATACAATTGTTTGTGGAGTCTTGACTTCATTCCTAGTTTACACAATATTTTTGCTGAGACTTTGGCAAAAGGGATTTACCTTATTTTATTAATAAGGTAGGTTCTTGGACTAGTTTTCAAAGCAACAGATACTGATGGGATAACACATACTGATGGGATGGGTCTAAATCATAGGACTTCAACCCATTCAATAGCAGCTTAAGCAAGTTAAGTGCGGATGTTTTGTGTGATGCCTATGTAACCCAGGCACAGTCATGCCAGATTTCAAGGGCCAGATGTTTAGGCACTAAATACTCAAGCACCAGATTATGGGATTTCCAGAAATTCATCAATACTTGCTTTCTCTTGAACTGAGTGGAAAATTGTGGCACATGAGAACTGTTTGCAAACATTAGATGGGCTCCCCCAGCAGGTGACTCAAAGCAGCAACATCTCTTAGATCCTAATTCTGCTTTGATTATAGCAGAAGCCCCAAAGTGCAACTTAGCTTTGCCCTCTGGAGGAAACCTAGGAAAACCAACCGTGTTGGGCTAAAGTTAGCTTCTGTGAATACAGTTCTGAAAAATCCTGCTGTATGCTTATTGTTGTCTGTAGGAGCTGGAATGCACTTACATGTAAGGCTTGTGCCTTAGTCATCACAAATTGATTTTGGTACAGCTAAATTTATACCTACATTAAATTAAATCAGCCAAAACTACTGTGGCAAAGGGTCAGTTGCTTGGCTGATAGAAAATTAAAGAGTTCAGAAGAATCACTAGGACATTATAGTGGGAGGTCAGGAGGGCAATGGGGTGTGAGCAGAGAGACAACATGATCATTTAGACTTCTGACTGAAGCTGAGTTTAATACCTGATTCTGTCCAAGACTGCTTGGATAATCATGAGTAAGATGTAGTGATACTCATCCAACCAAAGGGAAACCTCCGGTTCTGAAATAGTTACCCTGGGCAGACTGTACACAGAGTCTTTCCAGAACCTGATTCCTCTTATCCTTATGTAGAAATAGAAACCTGGTCAAGGTTAATGGGAAACACACACAAGGCCCAGGGCAGCCAGCTCAGCTACAGACTTTGATTCCATCTCAAGTGAGCTGAATTCCTCTCTGTTTCTCTTATTTCTCCATGTGTGGAGTAGGTTGGTTGGCATGTCCCTACCTGCTTTTCTGCCCAACAGAGTTACTCTGTGGAAAAATAAGTTATGGCTTAAGAACTGTTCGAATTCTGTGATACTGAAGGATTTGTGTAATTACTGTACTCATCGGATCATGAACATCAATCAAACCAAGTTCCAATATCTAAAATTCCCATAGGGAAATAATTGTCTCTTTATCTTTGCATTGACTCTCACACAAGCTGGAGCAGTCTCAGCTGAGGCCTTCAGGCATAATCAAAACTCCATATAAATTCCTGTCCTCTTTTCCTCTGCAGGGAAATGACCACAGGGAGAAGTTATTCACAGATGACCCGCACCTGCTCTGTGTGGACTCACCTCCATTTACAGAAATCAGTGCGCTGGCAAGGGCTTGACTTGTGTCATCCCCCAAGGTGATGTTTATGCAGTATGTTCCAGGTTCCTCAAATGCTCTTCTGATGGTGAGTAAGCATTCATCGGTGATGGTGACGGGGTCGCATACCACAGACTTGGACACCTGACATGTGGGGTCAGAAACTACTGTGCAGACATCTGTGGGGAGACTGGGATGGGAAGAGAGAACACATTGCGTCTCTGGAGTGCCCTTAGCCCAGTTCATAGACACATTTCACTCATGCCCCATTTTTATGCTGGTACCTTTTTAATGAAATCAGTGATTTAAGTAATTATATTATTATTTTCATATATACAT
>NW_009951576.1:0-7842 GCF_000696875.1 Nestor notabilis | reverse complement strand
GGGTGCACCCCTCCTCGGCACTTCGGCTCCTTATCTGGGACGTAACTTCAGCGAGTAGCTGCCCTTGCACAAGCACGGTTGTGGCCAAAGGGGAAGGGTTCATCATCACCGTCATCGCCATCACCATTAGCATGAAGGGAAACGGCTTTCTCCAGAGAAAGCTAGGCACCGGGTCGCCCAGCAGTGCCCTTCTCGTCGTCTGTCAGGCATAAACTAACTTAAGGAGCTTTTTGTCCAGTGGAAATGCCTATTGTGGCAATGGGCATGTGAAATCCTTCCCATGAAGATGCTGGTGCCCTGGAGCAGGGGGCCTGGTACCTCTGTTCTTGCAGAGGGCTCTGCCAAACCTGGTATCTGCAAATTGACCTCATCGCCTGACGACTCACCAAACAGTGAGTGGAAATCAGATTGCCAGAAACTTGTTATTTTCTCCCGAAGCTGACCTCCAGATAACAATAGCCCCTGTGTACATGAGGTTTCCTCTGGAGGAGCATGGAATTCTGTGATTGTAAGTTGGGACCCCACTCGCTGTGAGCTAAAATAGACAGCCATATCGTTCTCTGTATTGTGCACCGCATATCATGAAGTGCGAATGTGAACACTGGTGTTACAGCAGCTTCTGTCCTGAAAGCTACTACATACACCACTGGTTGTTTCCGGCCAGAAAAGTGATGATGAGTTACTGTGTTGCAAGGCAGCTATGTCATTATCATTTTGCTCATTTCCACAATGACTCCAAATGGCTGACTTCAAAGCAACGACATTTAGTTAATTGATCTTTAGGTAAATAGTAGTTATAGCTAATTGCAGAAGGAGGACTATACTCCTTGGACCCAGGAACTGGCATGGGTGTGTGCATCTTGCGCGAAATCCACCTCAAGCATTAGTGATAACCATAGTGGTAATGAAACCCTCATGCCCTGGAGCTAGAAAACACTCCCAGGGCTGTAGTGGTGTAAGCCGTTTCAAAGCACTGTGAAGAGCAGGGACCCCACATCCCCTCCAAATCGAATGAACAAATGCAATATTGGGAGTCTGATAAAGCAGATAGAAACAGGGTCCCCATCTCTCCGTAGCTCTTTGAGTTTTTCCTGTGTTGTGTTTTCAGCAAGCTGCAGCTTTGCAGCAGCCTTCAGATGGTTGCAGAGTTTGAAAACACACGACTTCAGATCACAAAATACTCTAAGATCATTTAACACAGTTTTGAGACGAGAAACTGGGGGTAGTCTTAACTCCTGCCAGGTTATCCATCCCCCACCCAGAAGGCAGGAAGCCAGCAAAGACTTTCTGCAGTTCCTTCTGAGCTTGGTATATTGTATCTGTATAGTATGACACAAGAATCCCTGAAATGCTGAAAAGTCTTGAAGAATTGTTACAAATCTCTTACAAACTTGGGTTGTAATCTCTTACAAACTATATTGGATTGGTTTATACATCTTTCATATTGCTGATAGCTACCAAGTGGACTGGAGTAGGGCTTGTGCAGCAGAAAACGGGTGAAGTTCTATGTGTTATGAACTGAAATTGTACTGATTCCTCTACTGACATTTTAAATTGCTAATTTTTCTCTGAAGAAAGGTCCGAGCCAATTTGTAAAACCTGAATGTGAATTATACTATGTTACTGTTTTCCTCAGGACAATATGCACGATGCTGTTGTCATATCTGTGTATTTATGTCTACACACGGAATGTTACCATTTCATAACGCTCTGTATTGATGCAGCTCAGCTTGCATGCGAGGTTCAAAACTGTAGTGTGCTTCCAGAAAGATGCTGACAGTTTGAAAAGAGTTGGGAGCAAAAACAAAAGTAGGAAGTGATTTTCATTCCTGTCAGGGAAAAAAACGCTCAGAGATCCAGGACTGGTTAGTCTAGAGGAGAGGAAAGCTGAAAGAGACCAAGGAATTTGAATATGCAACAGGTTGCTGCTGAAGGAGAGGGAATGCCTGTGGTCTGTGCCCCACAAAGCAGGACAGTGAGTGGAGGACTGAAACTGGAAGGAGGAACTGGGTGGGAAAAGATGCCGTGCACTGGGGTGGCACCACGTAGCAAAATTCCTGCTTTTTTTGGAGTTGCAAGCCCCACAGTTCACAGGTTCACTGTGTTTTTAGCACGGCCAGTTGGTTATCTAGGCCATCTGGCTTAGTAGCTGAGGCTGTCTGAGCTAGATAAACTGTCACATTTTGGAAAAGCCTCTGTATATGCTGCAGGCTTGTGACCAGCGTCCTTTTGAATTACTCTCATTCCAGCCCATAAAGTGTTTCGCTGGGAATGCTGTCAGGATACCATCATCCCTTGTTGGCTGCTGGCTGAGTTCTGCTGTGCTTTTGGCTCTGGGTGGCTTGCAGTCTGCCCAGGAAAAGCTGGAGCAAATAGGAAAGGGAAAAGCCCTAAGCAGGCAGCAGTGCAAACTCAGGGCATGATCACCCCAAGCCACCCTTGGGGGCCAAGTAGGTTTCTCTGTGCCGGGGTATGAGGGGGGAGCTAAAATCCCCTCTGTGCTGCCTGTGGGCTGGGAGCCAGTGTAATTCTCTGTCAGGGCTCCTGAACTGGGGGAGAGGGCTTAGGAGAGTTTAACTTGGCTCCTTTCTCTTGCTGTCCTCTGCCCTTTTTACCCTTTTTCTTCCTTGTTTTCTGGCCTTATGTTAAGAACCTGTGTCCATGGTACAGCACTGAAGCAATTTACAATTCATAATTAAGTGATTAAAAACCATGCAGGACTGACATACCATACAGTGCTCAGTTGTATCGCATATTTTTCATACCACAGACTGATACTGCTCTTTAGTTTATGCCTAAAACTGTAACATAAACATGGCTATGTTTTACTATGGGATCTTTGCATTCAGAATTTCCTGTGGTTGGAGCAAGTACAGCCTCAACACTTGTGTATGATAGGCATGCAAAGAAACAACTGTGTTAGTTTAAATGCTTTTTTGGGGGGGGAGGGGGGAAAGAAAAGGAAGAAATATTCTAGTATGCTAGCTTAACATTTTTACATAGAAACAGCATATTTTCTTGCGGCACTGCAGACCAGCAAGGTCCAACACTGCAGTCCTGGTGTTGAGGTGTCTTTCATGTAGAATTGTAGACAACTTGGAATGGAGGAGGTGGAGAAATAGAAACTCATGTGTTTCTATTTCTACAGAAACCTGTCTGTATCTGCTTGTCCAGTGAAGGATGAGCCAGTGATCAGGTTTTGTGGGCATTCAGCACTGCTGAAGGATGATGTTCTGGGTGGGAGAGTAGGGGAAGGGACAGCGTTAATTGCTGAAAATTGTACTACCAACCAAGTCCTGCCTGTTGTTGCTGCCTTGCAACAATGCTATTGTTGACTTTGAATGTGGACTAAGAGATGAAGAAAGTGCAACTGCTGGTGGCCTGGTCACCAAAAGTAGCCAGTGGGTTGGGGTAGAAGGTCGACCTCTCCTCATGGGAAATGCTAGTTCTGCCTGCGGGGTGCTGCTGTATTTAGGTGGCTGAAACCTGAAGGAAGCGTGGCTGTGTTATTTTATCGTTCGAACCGTGGTGGGTCATGAAAGATTGTTCCTGAAGCTCATGAACAAAGTCAAGTTCCTGAAGTTACTCAGTGTAGGAGAACTACTTAATCCCTGGATATGTGTAACCATCACAGTGATTTGGAGCAATTGCTGTTGTCACTTCTGGGTTTTGCTTATTCAGTGTTGTATTGGCAATTTTGTTGCTGTGATATGGCAGACATTAAAACCAAGTTAAAGCTACGCTGGGAATGTTACCTGTTCTAAAACTGGCGGCGTGCTGTTAACCCTGCTCTTTCCTCTTGCAGGAACAGGCTCAATGCTTCACGGGAAATAGGCCCAGTAACCCTCCCAAACTGCCGGCTCATTAAAGGGATCGGTACGTGCTCAAAATAACCCAGTGCATTGCTTTTGTCCAGCCTTATTTTGCAGCTGTTTCTGAATGCCAGCTTCGAACCTGATCGCCAAAATAAAGTGCTAATTTGGCTTTTGTTTGTTACTTGGACTTCGAGGTAGGGAGAAACTGCGGGAAGACAATTCTATTGAAAACCTAGGTAGTTTGGTATAGTACTTCTTGCCTTTGGTATTAATGTTTCTGTTCCATATCTTTGCAAATGAGTACCTTGGAAACACTTGTCCTTTCCTAAGGCACTTAGGAAATTATTTGGCTTTAGGTGAGGGTGTGCTAGCTCTTCAGGCAGGCACCTACAGGTGGCTGTCAGCTGGTGACAGATTGAAGCCAGGACATGCTGCAAAGGTGGAAGCTTTCGGAAGCAGACTCAGGCATGTGCTGAAGGAGAGGCTGCTAAATGCCTACTGGGATCCCCTGCCTTAGCACCTATTTTTGCAGAGATTTAGGAGCAGACTGGTGCCACCCTGTGCAAACAGCAGGCAGGAGCTAGGCGCACTTGTGCAATTCAGCTGCGTGGTTTCAGAGAGCAAGGGGTCATATTTGTCCTATTAGTCTGGTTTGCAAAGAAGTTAACACAGTGGCTGAAATGTTGACTTTGTACTGTGGGTCAAGTGTTCAGCACACAGCAATGTTTCTGGTTTTATTTTCTCTCCCTTTAGGATAACCAGAGTATAAAATGGATGGTTTCACAACTGATAACTTTTTTTGTGTCTCCCTTTCCTCCAGATTATAATTTTTAAGCCTAACATAGGCTTAGTAGCTGGGGGTTTTCTCTTCCTTAGTATTTTCTTAAATGTCTTGAATTCTGTTGAAATTTGCCTGGATTTTGCATGTGTCATTGGATAAGATTTGCTTTTGAGCTTGCTGACTCACTGTGTTGATTTCATAAATCTTGTTTCTTCCTTGCGTCAGGTGTCAAACATCTTTGTAAAGTCAAATTACTGCCATGAATGAGCATGGGCAGAGCTACTTTGCCTGAGGTTGTGTGCAGAAGAAATTGCATTTGAAAAAACTTGCCAGGTCTAGATTAAGCTATAATTTACTCATACAAGAGACTGAACAATGATGGTGGTTAATAGAAAAATAATTTCTGAGTAATTCACTTAAGCATATCACTATTGCAGTCTTTACAAGACTTTTACAGCATGATTGTCCATTTGAGGAAAGGAAAGCTGTAAATTGCTAGTACAGTTGTGTTTAATTTCCAAACAGTATCTCATTTTTGATGCCTGACATTTACATGGAGATTAGGTGAATTCTGAGAACCTTGTGGTGCTCAGAGGTGGCAGTAGATCAATTTACAGAGCTTCATATCTGCTTCTTGCTGGGCTCTCATAGCAGTGTCCCTTCACATGGAGCTTTCCACCTTGCTTTGCCTTCGCTCTGTCATTTGCTGCTCCCTAGAAAAGTTAAAATGCCAAAAAATAATTCAGCAGAAAGTCAAATAACAAAGGATTTGTGATAAAACAGTAAAAGTTTTCATGTTCATGCAAATGTTTTCCAAAATTCATTTACTAGGACTGGAGAGGATTATATTACCCAGGGAGACCAAGAAGCCCTAACGTCTGCATGCTGCCTAGGTAGCACTGTTCAAATGAGAGATTTTGCTGTGCTCAGATATGTAAGGTTGCTCCTGTGGGTGACTTCATGTAAGAATATCTTTCTACATGGATATCTTGGCCTCCTGGGCAAAGTTCCTTCTGAACTGTTAAGTGGGACTCAGGTAATGTGCTGGATCAGTTCTGAACAAAATAATCTTACAGTATCTGTTCTGTACATAGAAGAATAGGAATCTGGTACAGCCTAGTATAATTATGTTAAAAGCAATGCATCCATAGTAAAGGAAGCAAACCCAGAATAAATGAAAAAATTCTCTAGTGTACCTTTTCTGTCTGCAAAATTCCATCTCTTCTGTAGCTCTCTTTTTATTAAGACTTTGATCTATTCTGCTTTTTGAATCTTGTGCAGTGTAAGCACAACACTGAACAAAACAATAAAAAACTGCAGCTTGTCCTAAGCCTCATTTCACAAATATGTAGGAAAGTCTGTATTTGTAGAATTAACAGTATCTTCTGAATTTTATTAGTCATGTTACTGGTTTATAATAAAATAGCTATAAATCCTGTACTAACTCCAAAAGTTTAAGAAGCTGCTATAGAAATTGCTAGAAGTACTTGCATCTTGGAGCAATTAATGGAATAGAGGCAAAATAGTCACTTGCTTTTGGACATGAAATCCAGGTCAGTTTATTGTTAGATGCACCTGTGGAATACATCATACTAAAATATAATAAAGAACAGGAAAAAGAAACCCCACCAGTTCTGTGGTAGATGGTAATTTTTCTTGGTGTTTTTTTTTTTTTTTTAACATCTTGTTTAAAAATTGTATCTCAGTGGTACAATTTTGCAGTACAGTACAGATAACTGATACCTCATAAATCAGTTCTTAGTTCTCCTATCCCATATAGTGCCTCTGACAGCAGCCCAGAGCCCTCCCAAAATGGGGCCCACAGGGAGAGCCCAGGAGCTTCCCTGCATCCGGCTGTGTGTCTCCATCTGCTTCTCGCTGCCTCTGCAGTGCCAGCTCAGTAGGATTGAGCTGAATCAGCATTTCATTGCTCTTCCAACAGTACTTGCTCTCTTCCCCACATACCAGGACGTGGCTGAGAAGTGGCCAAAATATACTTTGCTGGACAGTTTCTTTCAGAGTACTTG
This sequence comes from Nestor notabilis, assembly GCF_000696875.1. Lineage (NCBI taxonomy): Eukaryota > Metazoa > Chordata > Aves > Psittaciformes > Psittacidae > Nestor > Nestor notabilis. Next base: position 1,219 of record NW_009951576.1, on the reverse strand, counting down.
GGTGCCGGGCTCTCTGGTTATGCCCCTTCCACCAGAAACTTGTGGTTTTTAATTATCTGCTCCCAATTAGCCTGCTCATCTTTCTGCTCGGCAGCCTCACTAATTCAATAGCGATAAATTATTATATCCCTGTTTATTCACTCACCAGAGTACTCTGCTAGTACAAGCTGCTTGTCCAGCTTACATGCAATTGAGCATCTCAGCACTTATTTATGTTATCTTTGCAGCAGTCCTGAGAAGTGGGGAATTGCTGCTCACCCCATGTTATAAGTGAGCCCAGACTTGGAGAGACCAAGAGCTGGGCAAAGGAAAGGGGCTTTTTGGTTAAACCAGCGTGTGAGCTGAGCTGAAAAAACCCACCCCAAATTCAAAATTTTAGTTGGAAAATACAGGTTCTGAGTGTCTCAGGGCACATCAGAGCAGATGTCTGCCTCCTGCCCGAGCCCAGTTGAAATTCAGAACCAAAACCCAGGTCAGCTCCCACCTGAAATTCATCGTCAGACCTTTTGCTTTTCAGAAGGCAGAGATGCTCTGCTTTTTAGTGTATTGGGGTGGAGTAGGGGCTTGCTGAGTCTGAGGAGGAGCTCTGTCCCTGTCCCCTGTCCCTACAGGAAAAGTCACGCCACTACATCTCCCCAGGGCTGAGCTGGGGAAGGACTTGCCTGGAGGAGTGGATTTGGGGATCTGGTTCCTCTGCACAAGGGCTGTTTGTCGGCCCCAGGATAAATTACAGCCTGGCAGAATCAGTGTGGGATAAGTAAGAGTTGCATAAAAGCAAACAGTAACCCAGCTCAAATTTGAAGGCATTTCCTCGGGAGGAGGTGCCGAGGTGCCAGGGATGGTGAGACACATACATCGTCGCACGGGTGCTCTATGTCTGAGCAGGAGAGGGTGTGGAGAGATGGGACAGGCTGGGTGGAAAACCTTTGTGCTGGTGGCTCTCTTAATGAAAACAGGCAGAACAGATTCCTCCTCTAAGCAAATGGTCTGGCTGGGTTTAATCCAGCCATCGTCTGGAAGGTGGCTTGTGGGGAATGCTTGTGTTGGTGATTTGGAGAAGAGAGGGGAGGATTCTCAGGGGAGTAGTGAAAATGTGGAATGGCAAATGTACTTCAGCATCAGACTAAAAGCTCTGTGTAGAATGCGTAGTCAAGGCCTAAAGTTGTTCTAGTGTTCTTACTAAGACTTTTCTATTTTCTACTTTTTACTTTCTATTTTA
>NW_009951575.1:0-7460 GCF_000696875.1 Nestor notabilis | reverse complement strand
CCAAGTTGCCGGCTGGGCTTAAACCAGGACATGTACGATTGTCACTGGAGAAAATACATGTTTTACTACAACAGCACCTATTTCACAGTTGGAATCTTGGTGCAAAACCATCTGAACTTATCAAAATTTTAGAGTATGTCTAGAACATTTCCTAAATAATTCATACTTAAAAATTACGATTATCTAAATTCCAGTATAATGAAAGCAGGTTGACCAACACAACAGCTGCTTCTCTCTTCAACAAACAGGAATGTGAGCCCAACATTTCTCTTAGTGTTTAAACTCCAAAATGAAATTAGAAAGAATGAAGTCTATAGTTATAATTAGAATAGTTGTATAGTTGTAAGTTATCTTTTTCTGTAAATTTGCAGGGCAGAAGACCCAAGTATTTCATGTATTTCTCAAAAATTCATAACTTTTCCTGTTTTCTTACACATATTGTCAACATAAAAATAATTGATCAATGGCACTACTAAGGTAATAATAATAAGTAATGATGTTTATATAAGATTGTTACAAGGTTAACACCTAAGAAATTTGTATTGTTCCAAAATCAAATAATTCATGTGAGTATTGCTTCTATGACTTCGTATGTCACATAAAAATTTGCAGAAAGCTGAAGTACAGATTAGTAAGCTTCGATATTGTGATACTGAGTTCATGTACAGATGTGACCGAAGAATTTTTCTAAATTTGCTTAGTTGAAGCTTAAAACAGTTTATCGCATGTTTGGCCAAGTTAATATAACAAGTATTGACAAGATACCAATTATAATCAAAGACACATCAAGTTATAGCAGACAAGTGAAAGTTTTAAGGGCAAACATTGAAGTTGTATGTCTCTGGAGTTTTCCCATTCTTCTGCAAAATAAATCCCATTTGCTTATCTTTTTGTAACTTCTGCTTTCTAATATAAGCCAACACATTTTCTGCATCAACTCATGTTAGTAAGATGGTTTTCTAGGGCTGAAGAACTGAATAGTTCCGTTCTTTCCCCAATTTAGAACTGAAAAGGTGTTTCACTTTGAGGAAACCAGATTCAGTAAATGAATAATAAATTTGTTTAATATAGTATCTATCTCCTCTAATTTGCATATGATAGTTTTGCAACATGAAGTCACATAATTTCTCTTTGGGGAGAAAGTAATTGTTTAAACTGCTGCTGTGTCCTTGCTACAATGGTCAAATTTATTTTTAGGCTGTTTATTCTATTAGCATGTCGTTTCTTACAGTAATGACTGTCTTAAAATATTCCACCTGTTTTTCTATTGTACAAAAATGGTGTTATTTACTTTTTATGTGATAAATGAGTGCAGTGCTTTATATGAGGCTTTCACTGCAGCCAATTTTGTTTCAATTAGAGTTTAACAACTACTATTGTCTCTTTTGTGCATTCTTTCAGTTTCTTTAGTTAGTTCAACTTTTTTTTTTTTAACTCTTCTGAAGAAAGGAAGGAAGGTCATTTCTTTCTGTATAATATGGATGAGAAGTTTTCCGGAAGTCATATGAGGTTTGTACCCTATATGTTAATAAATTATATTAAAAAAAGTAAAAATTCATATTTGGATATACCATATATATTTTGAAGACTGGATTTCATAGATCAGTGTTCTGCTATTAAGTCTGATATAATACAGTGAAGAAAGAAAACCCCTTTTCCTTTGATTAACATTAGTAGAAGATTTCACAATGGTTCATATCTTCATCAAATTTCCAAGCTAAGTAGCTCATAATTTTATGAAATATACCTACTGGATGGAAGTCTTTCTCTTAGGGAAGATATCCTTCGTGTCTGAGTAGGCATGTATGTATGCAGTGTGGAATATATATTTTTTATGGAAGCTTTTTTTTTTATTCTTTTTTATTCTAGTGTCTGATGCATTGCCTGAATTTGTAAGCTTGGAAGCAAATAACTACACACAATGTCATGCTGAGCTTTCTGAAGGAAGGGAATCTATACAGTCACATGAGCTGTGTGGGAAAGTAGAACAGCTTGTAAAAGCACACCACTTTTCATGAATAAAAGATAAAGCCAATTCAGAAAGGTTTTTGTCCTTTATAACTTTTAAGCTGCTGTGTATAATATGTCATATTTTTTCTTAACTTTTAATATTTTTGATTATATTTCCCCTCTATTATATCTATTTGTTCAGTTTTATTGTAATATCTCATCTTTTTGTTGAATCGCAATGATTCATTCAAGAAACTGATGAAACATAATAACAAACCATAGCACCACATTAAGGAAACACAGCAGCAGAGACAGAAGCTACTGAAATTTAAGAATACGAAGACCACACATAGCTGGTCACAAAAATCATGACATTCAAATCTATGTCTACTTTACCTATTTTGAAAGGATAGATGCCCACCAGAGTCTTTTCTTTGACATAAAATCCATGTGCTACTACACATACTTAATCCTTTAAGAAATTTTAAAAAATAAAAAAACCACCTATTTTTCATATCCTTAGAAAGAAACACTATCATTTATGATAATGATTAATCTGCCAAAATGAGAAGAGAACCCTAACTTTAATGTGTGTTCTTGCACAAAATCTCACTGGGCTCATCAATCCTAACAGCTTTAGGAGGCTTCATTAAGCATTAGTTCAATTAGCCATAACTTCTTAGCATTATTGGCTAATTGCTTTGTGAATCTGAGGTAACTCCAGAGTATACTAAAGCTCCATATCAACACAATAAACTTGAACTTCTCAATATGGTATCACAGTGTTTAAATCTTGATTGATAGCTGATCTTCAGAAGATGGAATGGACTTTGTTTAATTCCTAAATATGAAGAACTGAATAGTAGAGTGAAGATTTTACTGCCTGGTCCTAATATAGTTTTTAGTATGCTGAAAATACTGGTGAAGGTGACCAGATGAAATTTGCAGGAGTTGCTATTGGAAAGTATTTCAACACAGAACCTCTCCCATAAATACTAAAGATAATAACACCTTACATCATTTGTTGACTAGAATATTGTGATCTTTTTGCAGTATAAAATAGTATGGCGTGAATTCCAAGCTGACATTTCAAGCAATAAAATGTGTTAGTTCTTTCTGAAAAATGTGTTGCAGCTTGCCCAGAAGTTATGAACTTGAGGAAGAAATTACTGAATGAATAGTCTAACCTCTTAAAGAGGCAGACAGGGAAAAGAGTTACAGTTACCTATAAACTTGTCCCTGCCTTTGTGATTATCTTTATAGTCAAGATGCTCAAGAAGATAGAAGATCTTGCATGAATATAAATGGTCTCCTAGAAACAAAGGCAGAGGCTAACTTCCTTGCTGGAAAATCAAGGAATTGGACAGACCAAGGTGCCAAAAAGAAGGTTGAAAAATTTTTCTGCTATTTTCTTATTCAGTAGAATGACACCAGGTAGCCCAACTGAAGTTTTAAGAACTTCCCAGAGAAGTTCTAACCTGTTTGGTCCCATAGCTTTGGCCTACAGATATGTATTTAACATATGCAATCCGTTTTTCTGTAATATGAGGTATGTGTAAAGTTGCATCCTGTTATTTTAGTGTCAAGACATTTTAGTATGAGTTGAAAGTAGCCAAATTCCTTAAATATTGACATATTACAAAAAAAAAAAAAGTATGTTGGGTTGACCTTGGCTGGCTGCCAGCACACCACCCCACTGTTCTCTCACTCCTCTTCCTCAACAAGACAGGGGAGAAAGTAAGATGAAAAAGCTTGAGGGTCAAGATAAAGACAGTGAGATCACTTTTCTATTACCAGCATGGGCAAAACAAACTTGACTTGAGGATCATTAATTTTAATTACTCTATTAATAACAGATACTAAGATGGTTAGAAATTAAGACAAAACTAAAACAGATTTTCCCTCACCCACCTCTTCTTCACAGGCTTCCCATGACATTAAAATTTGTTGCTGGCTATTATGCAAGAAGGCAAAACTCTAGGTGATATCATGTTAGCTATAGCTTAGAAAAAACACAGTCTAAGACATCACTCTCAAAATTCATTACAAAATCAACATTAGGATAGTAGGATCTAAATGTGGGGGAATGATGGGCAATTGGGCAGATATCTGGTCATTGTTGTGCTGTGCAATGGAACAAGGAATAAGAAACCTGATACAAGCAAGATACACGTGTTAAGGTTCAATTCACTTTCACAGTGAAATGATTGTGTTTGAATGGTGCACTGTTCAGAGACAGAAAATGAGAGCTGACAAGCCCTCCTAGCACTACTGAAAAAACACAATTATCTTGACTCAAATGCAGGTAGCTCAAAACTGTGCTGTACTTTTTCAGTATTTCACTATCAGAATTTGTGTGGGCAGAGGGTGCTCAGATCAGTCTGTCCAGTGGTGGTGTCACAGGTGGAGTCCCTTGTATTTCTTTGTGAATCCAGCCTTGAATAGCTGAGGTAGCTTCTTCTTTGAAGTGATAATGAAAAACAGATTTTGACACTGTAATGGCAATCACACGTTTTTATTGTTTAGGTGTAACTGCGAGTTGAAATCAGTACACAGCTTCAATATATGTTACAGCATTCAAAAATGATTTTTTGTCCCTAGATGGCCAATGATTTATCAAAATGATCTGTGGGGACGAGTGTGTATTTACAGCAGTAAATATACCTATTAAGTTGTACATGAAACAGGTTACATTTATATTTTACTGTTCACAACATTTTTTCTATCGATAAATTTTCTGCCTGTTATTCTAGAGTATCCACATTCTCTATAAGAAGTGAAACTGCACATAAGTACAATGTATGGAATCTTATAAAGAAATCTAATGAGATTTTTGGTAAGTTTCACTATGCCAGTACAAGTCACATTAGCTACTGTTAAAAATGGGCAGTTCTGAAGAAAGCTTCAAGCTAGTGTTGGTATTAAATGTGCACATATGTGATATGTTTTTTGGCAAAGGGCAAAGAAATAGAAGAGTGCGTGTCTTTGTTCTGCAGATATTTATCCATTTTAAATGGCAAAATAAAAAGATGTAGAAAGAAGTGAAAGTTGGGGACATTCAAACCAGTAAATGGGAAGGTCCCCAACTTTCACTTTTCTCTCAAGAATTTAATTGACTAATTATTTTATTACAATTTCAATCTTTCAAATGCTTTCCAAAGACAATACATTTACACTATAATCTCTCTGTACATTTTATATAAACCTGATTTTATAAATTAGTAAATTAAAATATTCAGATCAATTTTTGAAGAATTCATATCTTTATATAATATACTAAGACTTAGCACCTACACTTGTGTCCTTAACTAATATTTTTTGTGTTATGAGGGGTTTTACAATGTGAGGGTAGATGAGTGAAAAAGAAAGTTATAACAAGCAGGTTTTAATTAAATGAAAATTACATTGACCACCTTTGTAGTTTTTCTCATGTTCCTCTGCAGTGGCAGGAAGTAGGAGGAAGTGAAAAGCTGCTGTGATGCAGAAGCTATTCCTTCATACCACATTGCAGGGTTGCTCAATAAAAAAAAAATGAACTCAAAATGTTATAAATACAGAGTTTCTGTGAAAAAATAAATCTCAGATGAAGAGACAATTCTGTTTCTCAAAGAAAAGAAGTCAGTAAAAAGTTAAAATGGTGAGAAATTTAATTATTAGGGCAACACATTTCACTATCTAGGCTTCCCTGAGGTCACAGTCTTTCCAACAGATCTTCATCTTGAGATTTTATATAATAGACTTTCAATAATTTGTGAGACTAGGAGGATTAGTGGATTAATGCACAAGACTTTAGACTCTGAAGAACTAGGTTAAGAGATCTGCTTTGGGTCAAAAGAGAAATGAGTTTGATAATCTCTGCTTAGTCCCTGCGAAAGATTTGCACGATTCACAAAGCCACCTTCAAGAATTTACTACTATTGAAATGCTTTACTTACAAAGGTCAAAGCTGGTGTTACATGCAAAGAAAATCATCCAGCAAGGTCATGTTTTTCTGATTGAGCTACAAAGCCAAGGCATACTGAGGCACTCAAGCTGTACTCAAATGGATTATAACGACTCATACAAGTCAAACATCGCTGGATAAATATTCACATTCTTTTTTCTTTTTGTTTTATTAAAACATCTATATCACACTTCTTATTTTTCAGTTCATGTAGTGAGGCAGCCAGTGGACGTCACTCAGTGTGTAATTCCAATTAGAAAATTGGCATTACTATTTTTCAGTATAGACTAAAAAAATACCTGGGCACAGGAATAGAGATTCCCCTGCACTCATGGAGGACACCATGCTGGCACAGGAGTATTTTCTAAAGGAACTCTGGCCTGCGAAGGGCCCACAGGCCCACACAGGAGCAGGACTATAGGATTACATCCTGTGGAGAGGACTCATGCAGGAGCAGAGAAAAGTGTGAGGAGGAGGGAGAAGCAAAGACAAAATGTTATTACCCGATCACAGCACCCAATACCACCCCGGGCTGCTCAGGGTGGAGGTAGTGGAAGCTGGAATGAAGGAGTGAACTTGAGGCTAGGAGTAAGAGGTGGTAGGGGAAGGATGTCTTTAGTTTTGTCTTTGTTTCTCAGCATCTTGCTCTATTTTAGTTGGCAATAAATTAAATCAATGTTCCTCAAGTCAAAGCTGTTTCGTCTGTGATGATAACTGGTTAGTGATCTCCCTGTCTTTATCTCATCCCTTGAGGTTTTTCATCCTATTTTCCCTCCATGTCCTGTTGCAAAGAAGGAGCGAGAAAACAGCTGGGCCGGGATCTGACAGCCAGCCACGGTCAGCCCATCACAATCTATGTCTGAATTCTGTGTGTCCAGATAAAAACATATTAAGGCCAGAGCTATGAAAACAAGCCCAATCCAAGGAGTTGTCCTCAGATCACTGCAAATGTATTCAAATGCTCAAATGATGAAATCCTCTATCATAGATATAGGATATGAATTAAATTAAACTAAGACCTGCCTAGATTTGGAAGTCTTCCCAGATCTGCATGTGAAATCTATTTCAAAATCATTATATTCTCAGGATGAAATACTATTTTAAAATAATTATTAATTATATATTTGGTGGCTTCAGACAAGCCCATACAGGTCCACCTTTTCAGAAGAAAATATTTCTGGAATAATTTCTTTAATCAACAATGAAAAAGTAAATAGGTGCAATGGAATTTGAATTTGCTGTATGGTAGGACAGGAGCAGTTATACCAAAATAACATTAATACCAAAACTGCAGTTGTCGTTTGGGCTTCAAGAGTAGTAACAAATCCAGTGGTTTTATGAAAAACAACAAATGCATCAGGACATAACCCCAGAGCTTTCTGAAAGCATTGTCTTCTTGTTACTTTTACTGGGCACTGGAAAACTTGTGATTTTGTGAATATTATAGCTAATTATTGTAGAGGGTAGCAACTGATAGGACCAGAAACAGTTCACACCTGCTTTATACTGTAAAAGTGAAGTATCAGCTGTCATCATGTTCCGGATGACTGGAAGAAGGGAAATGTAA
>NW_009951574.1:0-7168 GCF_000696875.1 Nestor notabilis | reverse complement strand
ATCAGAGTGACATGAGTAGACGTGGGCAAGGCTGAGATGGAAGGCACACACACACGCAGTATACGTACAAGATCTTATGCCTGCAAATGGCATATTTTCATAGCACCTCTCTACATGGGGAACAGCACAGGACAAACCAACTCATTCCCAAATTAGAAAACTAAGCCTGGATTGAACCATTTTCCCTGCCAGAGACCAGACTGGAGACACCTGAGGTTTCACAGTGTCATCTGCATGATGGCTGGTGACTGAACACGTGTCCTGGCAAAGAGGGAGTTCACTGTGCAACCCTGTATGCAGCCACTTACCAGCTGAGAAAAGCCCGACAGTCAGGGAGAGAGGTCCTTGTATGGACTTTAAAAGGGGAAATCTGAAAGACCTCTGTAAATTTCAAATTCTTGGAAAATTTTGTGACTGGAGCCTGGACATGCCAATGTGCCATTATTTAAAATAAATGAAATACACTGACCATAATGTGACACACTTCTTTCTGAAGTTGCTGCACTCAAACTCATAATATAGGGGTTTCCCACAGAACTGATGTGTGGGGTCAATAGTCATTGCAGAAACTACAGGCACTCTCTTTTCTCCCCAGGACTGAAAGTGAGAGTGCAGAGCAGATTCGGAGCCTCCTCATCCCCAGCTCAATGAGCCAGCAGAAGCTGTGGTATGACTGCTGAGGATGGCAGGACCATGCTCTGCTCCCTTGGTCAAGCAGAACATTCCTTTCTGAGCTGTTTGCTCTCTCTTGGGCAGGGGCAAGCCCTGCTAGCACAGAAGAAAAGGTGGAAAAGCCAAGTGAGCCGTAAAGGGCAAATACATACAAGGGGTGCCATATGGCAACAATATAAGGAAAAAAAGCATTAAGTGGCTTATATAAACCACTGCCATAAAACCCCTGTATAAAGGCAGCTAAGGACACCATCTCTCCCAGCCTGAGGTGCTGCTGCCTGAGCACTGTGAAAAGAACAAAATTAAGCTTATGCAATGCCTTGCATTAGACCCAAAGTAAACAAAGTCAGGACTCGCATTTTGACAGCAACGTGAACCAAACAAAGCTTGTGCTGCTGGGTAAAACCCCTGAGCTCTTCCCCATTGTCATGGTGAGCTGGGGTGGGTGGGGGATGAGCAGGAGCTGCCTCAGCCACAGGACCTCCATGAGGCACAGGCCATGCTGGGACACACACAGACCTCCCATTCACTGTTTCCTCTAGCCAGGCATCAAAAGGCAGCTCCTCCATGGTCCAGATAACAGCATAGGCTCCACACAATAAGAAACACCCAGCACTGCCAGAGAATTATGGCCTGAACAGAAGCCAGATGAAGGCAATCAATGACTTAGATGCATTTTTAGTTAGACCATTGTAGCACTATCTGCAGGGGTCAAATCTCTGTGCCTGTGATCACCACCACCTTCTTCTGGTCAACCTGCATTGTCCCTGACTTTTAAGGACTACAGAAGTAAAAAATGAACACATTCATCCATTTCACACACCCAGCCAAACAATCCAGAATATTGAGAAGATACCAAGTGGATGTTCTGCTGCTTAAGCTCACCGCAAAATCCAGTGACAGTTGTCCTGTTGACTTTGCAACACAGAGTTGCTCTGCCTTGCTAATGGTGCCACTTTACTGCAAGGGTTGTGCCCATGAAGGAAAGTACCAAAGAAGCTCACAAATGTGGAGGTGTTTTGAAAAAAAGGCTTATGCAAAATAATTCACAGAATTCACCAATCCTTGAAACTCACTGACCCAAATTGCATCTAAACATACTTCTGTAATTTTTTTTTATTTTCTTTTTTATTTTCTTATTCTTGTTTAATCTTCCCCTTCAAGTAAGTTGGTTGCCCATGTGCAGTCTCTGTTACAGCCATGGCAGTCTGTGGGGGGGAGCTTGTGCTCCAGCCTAGTTTAGTGGGTGCTGTTGCATTGGTACTATGGTACCTTCCACATCAACAACCAAACCATCTCTCCTGATACAGTTTGCTATGAAGAAGAGCTTTCAACTCCCAAAGTGCTGTCATTCCCCTTCTCCCTCAACCAAAGATAACTCCAGTTCCAGATAATTAACCTATTCATCAAAAGAGCTGTGGGAAAACCGTCATTTTCAGAAGCACCCACAATGGATTTACCAGGGAAAACGCCATCTTCCAAAACTGATGTCACTAAGTGTACCTATGGTACATTCCCCAGTGGAAGTCTTCCAACTCTTGGTCACAGCCAACATGTGGATCAGACCCCTTCAAGAAAAGGCTAAAGTTAGGCAACCTTGTTATAGGAAGGAATCTGGCATAACACTGGTTTCTATGCAGTAGAGCTCCTAAAGTATTGAGCTTTTTATTTTCCTGTGGATAATACAATGTGCCGAAAACATATAAAAGCAGATAGCAAGGCATACCACATCTGAAGGATATTATTTTCCATGTTTTGCTACAAGTATAGTTACACAGTGCCATAATAATTTGGTTTTATCTATTCTAGTCAATCACCAGAAAACTGATCCATCTTTACTCCTAGCAAAATTAAAGATTTTGGTAACTTTTCAGTAAAGTAACATTTAAATAACACACAAATGCCAATTTCATATTAGCTTTCTCTACCAGGCATAGAATTTAAGACCATAAGAAAAAAAAAAAAAGGCTAATTAAAAAAACTTCTACTGAGTTTTAAAAGCTCTATGCAGTTACTTCAGATGATTGCTCAGAAATTCAATAAAGCCCCAAAGATTACTCACATCTAGCAGCATTATCAAGGACAAAGTTACTTTCTTTTTCCTCTTACAGAGAAAATGGACTTTTATTATGCTGCTAATCACACCTACACATGGAGCACCCATCAGTGTTACAAAGCTGAAAAGAAGGAACGAGTTTTATTTCTCATTTTTACAAGACAATAATCTTTTCCGATCACTCCCTCAGACTTCAGAACTGAGACTTATGATTTTCCTAATGGTATCTATTAGGTCAATACCAAGTGACCTTAGGATCTTGTAAAGTATCCTTTTATTTAAAATTACAACCAATCTCAAATATATATTAAGGATTTCTAATTGCTACTGACATTGCTGAAATGGAATCTAGCATATAAAATCCACAGTGTTTTATGTGGGGATCATTCATATGAGTCACTATCGTTTCTAACATGAAGCAAAGTTCACTGCTGAAGATTTCTACTGAACAGTCTAGAAATATAGTAAAGAAATTAGAAGATCTGTTAGATTCCTCATAACATAAGAATAAAAATGTTAACATTTGAATCTGTAATTTCATCACACATAAAATTAAGAGGAAGAAAACTTATTTTTAGGCCTGTATGATGCCCCTTAACCATTTACAATCTTTGGCATCATTTTTCACCCACAAATGTTGGCATAAAATATTTCACAACAGGCAGCTACCTTTCCCAGAGGAATTTCCTCAAATATACCCAAAATTTGTTCTTAATACTAAGTAACGAGCATTCCTTACATTTTGCCATAAATGCTGGGTGACTTTCAGAAGTTGCCAAGAATGAAAAAAGACCACTTGCAAAGCACAACAGTTCTCAAGCTCTTCTGCAATTATGGCAGCCTTCAACAGCATCGCACAGCCTTAACACACAGAGCAACATTCAAGCAAGCCACTGATGAGAACAGTGTAAGGATGCAGAGGGTGCAAATGAAAACATTTGCTTCCCTATTCTTAACCATCTACTCTTTCCTGAGAAAACTACTCAGGAAAGGACAGATGTCCTTTTTTTACTGAGGTTTTCATCTTATTCATTCTCTTAAGGTCAAGTATGCAAGTTTTACCCACATCCGGTCTAACATTTTAATTTCTGTGTCATGTGCATTGCATTCTGGCAAAGTGTCAAGATTTACTTTGTAGGAACTGATATAGAGGATGAATTACTGACAGGATTAGCATTTCACTAGTGAAAAATAAGGAGTATATCAACACTTTATGAAAAAAAACCTAAAACCACCCAAATCCAAAACCAAAAAAAAGGAAAGGAAAACAAAGCTGGCCATCACTAGGGTTCACTGGCTGCTGAGCACATTGCTTTTTAATTTGTTTAGTTATCGTTTCCTTGTACTCCCTGTCTGCCATTGTGTGTATATGTCTGTCTGTCTGTCCTGTCTTGTTTTCCACTGTCTTGCATGTGCCTGACAAGATCCCTGGGCAGGGTCATCATGTGTCCCCTGTGGAGCACCAGAGCAGAGGACCACGACTCCTGGCCAGGGATGCTGGTCATCTTAGCAATGTGTACAAATAGCAATAACAATGCTGGAAAATTCCACTTGCATCTGATGTAACTGCTGATTATTAGCCTTCTGTGTTTATATTCGTCTTCTGTCCCTAGGCAAAATCTTCCCAAATTCCACAGTGCTACCCTTCAGAGTGCAACTCAGGGGAGTGGGAAGATAAAAGGTCCCCATGAGGAACCTGGGAAGTTGGAGAACTTCTTGCTTATTCCCACCAAATGTCCTGTGCAACATGTTGGGGTGTTTTGCCAGGCCCCCAGACATAAGATTTTGACCCTATCATAGTGCTGTATGATTTAGCAGTTCACTCAGAGCTGATAATCTGCCTATCATGACTGATCTAAAACTAGAGAACAGTCATGCACATTTTAAAAATAGTCTGCTTATCACACCATTTATATTGATTATCTTCTGGAAACACTCCAGGAGACATCATTCTGGAAGTCAATCTGAAAATAAATATGACCTGAATTTATCCAGAACAGGATGGATGAAGTCTTGTTACTAGGCACCTAGCTTTTTTCTTTTCTTCTTATACCAAATTGCACACATTTGAACAATATATAGCTGTCTATATATTAATATCACAGTCTCCTGGCAATTATGAATCATTAAACAGAATTTTAATGCACATAATTCACATATGCATATTGATAGTTGAAAAAGTTTAGTTCCCATTCCCTGAGTTCTGAAACACCTTCAAAATCCTGAAGTTGCATCGCTAACATGGTTAGGTATATGCACTGAACTAACCCCAGCCATCTACATGTGACCTGCCAGAAAGATAGCCAAATACTGTCAGGCAGTAACAAACAGACTGCAGAAAGCTGAAGCATAAACAAAAGTATGACTGAAAACATTGTGAAAGAGAAGTTGCGTATCTGCAGCCCTGCTGCTAAGATCTGTTGCTCAACCTCAGTGCCTGGCAGCAAATCTGCTACAGCAAATTTTGCCCAAGTGAAGCTGGGACATGAAAGATGCAGTTGGCTTTGGAACCAAATTTCAGATAATTCTGTGTTTTACAAAGGCTGTCAACCTTTTATTTCGAGATAAAGGCAACTGATTGCTAATTACTGTGAAAATTAATTGCTTCTCAGGATTGATTGCTGCCACTATTTACTGCTATAACCTGAAGAAGTCAGGTTCTTCTGTTTAATATTTGAACATTTACAGCTTCCAGAGGCAGAGAGAACAGGTTTCTTTTTCAGCAGTCTACTTCAATGTTTCTTCCTTACTGGAAGGAGCTATGAATACTATAGTCAGATATTTCTTGTGCAAAGAGAATCACATTATACAAATGCTTCGTTAATGCTGCTCATGAATAAGGATGAAATGTCAGGCAGAGAAGGGTGGATACACTCTGAAAGGGGAAGGAAATATAACTCTGCAATAACTGATTTCTGCAATAAATAATTCATAACAAATTATTACAGGACATACATTTTATGGGACATAAAACTAGTAGTAGAAAGCATTGTTACCTTATGGCAACTTAAGATCAAAAAGCTGTTCCTAATTCCCTCTTTCCTGCCCAGAGCTCAGACTCCATGCATAACCCAGCAATTTGGACCTCCTTAAAGGATGTGTGAAGTGTGAGGTATCATGTTGAGAAAGAGCCATGGCTCTGTCTGTTCTGACTTCCCTCTTGCCAACAAATATGGCAAAGAGAGTCGTCTGTTTTATACACTGTATCCAAGGTAGCAATATTATGCTGCTGGGAAAGTAGCAGGACATCTCTTCTGATGCAAGAAGCCCTAATGCAGCTGTTTTGGCAGATGCAGGTCCATGATCTCTGCATGTCGCCTTACAGCTTGGAAACACTCAACTCTTTTTAAATATCTTGTAGGTAACAACCAACTCACAGTTCTCCTTTGCCCAAGCTGTACTCTGACACAGCAAGCAGCAGACTCAGAAGCAGAAATGTCTGTTTGCAGCTTCCTGAGCTGTAAGCATTATTTTTGGCAAACATGAGAGCAGCATCAGCAGAGAAGCAATATCCTCCCCTTCCACCATGTTCTACCTCATCTCTTCTATTGCAGAAGGGGGAAAAAAGGTGATATTCTGTAGAAGAGAACACTGCATAGATGGAAATGACCTTAATAAGGAAGAGTTTTCCATGAGGATTTCCACTTGTCTTCCACATTCACTATATACCATGTTGTATCAAGCAAAGAATCTTGTTGGAGTATCCAGCCCACTATATTTAAAAATGTTGGTAAATTGAAAATGGATGATGCCACTTCACTCCCTCCTCCTCCTGTCCTGTGTTCCATCACCCCCACCCCACCCCCCTCCAGTGAATGTATTTTGGAAGAAAGGAATACACCCACTGCTTGAGCAGATTCTAAGTATTTCACATTATGTATGCAAGGAGGAAACAATACTACATCATTTCATCAAACGTACAGTGCTCCATGCCTATAGAAAACCTGCAGGAACACAAACACTTGGGCAGGAGGTAACCTTCCCTAGCAGGGACCAAAGTGTGGCAATGGCTGAGACCTGCTGTGAATAATTAATAATATTTTTTCAGGCAGTGACTTATGCCTGAATTCCTAAAGGAAATAGTCTACTTAAACTGGTTTATTAAAGCTGTATCCCAAGGCAAATCCAAACTCTGTTTAATGAAGCAATCTGACCAATTTGTGATGCATTTTCCCTCTCCAGTTCTTCACGTGCTATCCAAACCCATACAGCACATAATTAAATCAAGGATGGCTAAAATATCTCACTTGCTAAATTACTATACATTTGCCTAATTAGCAATTACAATCCACTGTTGCCACAGACATTTGCTGAGTAATACCTCTGTTACACTGTAGGCTTCAGCACAACTAAGGAAAGTAATAACACAGAAAAAAATAAGCTATAGTTAGATGCCTAAGAAACACTGTGGATACATCAAAAAGAAGGTCACAACTTCAA
>NW_009951573.1:0-7058 GCF_000696875.1 Nestor notabilis | reverse complement strand
ACTGTCACTGATGGGCTCGGCCTTGGCCAGCGGCAGATCCATACTGAATCCATCTGGCATTGGCTCTGTTGGACATAGCGGAAGCTTCCAGCAGCTTCTGACAAAAACCATCCCTGTGGTCCTCACCATCACCAAAAAGTTGCCATGCAAACCCAGCATAGGGTTCCTCGTTAACTTGACCACAGGCACTTGCATGTTAGTGGGCTTCTTGCTCTCAGCCTGTTTGCAACTCCAAAACTTGCTTCTGGGAAGATGCCCCCCTTGTTGAAATCACCTACCATTAGCAGGCTGAAAGTTATGCAGCCATTTGCACTTTCTCCACAGCTCTGGGAGAAAGGAAAGCAGCTCCAGAGGGCAGTGGTGGAGCGGAATGAGTCATGCTTGGGGAGCGCCTGCCTTTCCCGATGGACTGCCCAGGGACGCCAGGCAGCCACATCCGACAAGGTGCCCCATTTGTAGGTGGTTACAACCCGGTGAAATGTATCCAGCTGAAACAACTGTTGTTTAACAAGTTAGGAGCCTCATTCTCCTCTGTAATAGAGACAGACTTACGACGGATTTAGCCTACTAAGTAGGGGCTAGATCTGTGCTAAACTGCACTCAGTGCGGTCTTTCAGCCATATGTTTTTGATACTTGTAACATTCCTTGAATTAAGGTTCAAGGAAAACTTCAAAGTCTCCTATTGCTCACTGAAATGAATACTACTAGTGGCATTAGTCCATAGACTTCAGTCGGATTCTCCACCTGAGCAGAGTAAGGAATTAGTCTTTCATAATGATGTATAGTCATAAAATAAAATCCTTTAGAACTGTTGGCATTTTGGTTCATCTACTAAAAATCTTATTCAGAAAAAAGAAAAAAAACCCCCAAGAACAATAGCACAAAACACTGATGATTTATTACTTTTTCTGTCATTTCAGAAAATAAAGGAGCAACTACTTTGTTTCTGGGAAGTTAAAATACATTATTTTGATCAATTTTGTTTTGTTTTATATTTTCTGTTAAAGATTTAAAAATATAGAGGTACGCCTAAATACATAGAGTATTACTACATGTGCATGAAAAAGTACAAACACGAGGCAAATAATTAAAGGAACATTATGATCTGAAACTTGACTCTCATTAGGAAATAACCAGTAATAAGTTTAAAAGCAGAAGAACTACAGAATTCTAGTAGTTAAGATTTCAAAAAGAAAAGTAACTTGTTGGTATCAGATTTGCCCATTTGGTCTCAATTTGTAAAACTGAGAGCAGTGCAAAACATAGAAGTAGTGACAAGCCAACTGGACTTTTAGAGTGTGTTTTGCTTAATATTCAAAAAAAGACAAAACATAGAAATAAAATTTTGTTTGCAACATAAACTTTATCTTTTGACCCTTGATGTTATTTATATACATTTAGATCCTGATTTATATTTACCTTTCCAAATTAATGGGATAAAAAAATTTAATGGAAAAGAATTTGTGTGCTGAGAAAAAGCAGATTGCCTCTGGATGATAAAGGATCTACTTATACATTATTTCAATAGACCAACTGATATGTCTAGTAAAAACAGACAAGCTTTGATGCATACAAGTCTGTTCTCAGATCTATAACCTCTTCTTACAGTTTCTGGCTTGCTTATTGCCTTATACTATTGTAGCTACAAAGACAGTGCCATTGTTCAAACATTATTACAAATATTAACCTCCCAGCTAAAATAACAACACTACCACCTCAAAAGTCCTAGTATGAGCTACTTCATATTTATCAAGCATATTTTTAGTGTATTTAATCTCCCAGAAAGGCTACAGGGCTACATAAAATACAACAACATGGCATAAAGTTAATTTGCATTGTATTCTGAAGTGACCTGCCACAGTGAGATAATGGAAGTGCAATATAATAGCAGCTACCAAAATTCAGTCTTTACAAATCAGCAATGTAATCTGACATTTGCTTGCTACACTGTTTCATGAAAAGAGGAAAAAGGATTTTTTTATAGAAGTTTCTGACAATGGGAATTATTTTTGCAGGGAACTGGCAATAAAATACAGATAGATGAGAAAAATTTCTGGCAAAAACGAGAGAGTGGAGTGACAAATATGTTACTAAAGGTTCCAAAATTGTACTACTACTCACCATGCTACACTGTTAAATCCTCTTCAGACTGGGGGGAAAAAAAAATCTTCAATCCCAAGAAACAAAAAGAAAACTGGCTTTACAAAATAACAAATTTCCTTCCTGTACATATTTTTAAATTTAAGGCTTTCTGACAAGCTATTTTATAAAGCTCAGATAAAACTATTGATACAAAATCTGAAATGGATTGGTTCAAATTGGACCAATTTGAACCAAAAATGGATTTGGTTCAAATCATGTTAGCATGTGATTTACAGTTAAATAATATTTTTCTATTGTTTCTTTCTCTATGCTCACCTTTTTTTACTTTTCCTCCACTCCAAAACTGCAGTAGTAACCTTTCTGATATCAGACTACCCTGTTTTGAAACTTTTCATGGTTTCTTAATGATACTGGTTTCACATGATCCTGTTCTATAACTGTCTGTCTGCTTATTAGTTCCCCTTGAGCCTTTCAACTCATTTCAATGAAGTTTGAATGAGAGAAAAGCGCTTTCAAAGAGATGTTAATTCCTACAAAGTTTAGGAAGACTGCTAGCCAGAGGAGGAAGAAACACCAAAGAAGTGCCCACTGTTGGAAAGAGAAGTACAGTTCAGTTATTATACCTCCTGCTTGCTATCAGCTAATTAAGCTCCTGACTAGTCTAGCACATTTAACATAAACCAGACACTTTAGCATGTGAGGGAAGTCATTCAAGGTTGGAGGGAGATCAGGGTTGGAAGGGTATAAGATGCTCACCCTTAGGAAAACAAACTGCTTCAATTCTGCTTCGCACATAGCAACTCCTGTGTTTAGTAACACTGTGTAAGTGAAACTGACCATCGCATAATATGTAACGGGTATAATTTTGTGAACAACAGTCTTCAAGTTTATACTGGTGCAGTGACAAATGCTCCATGTGGAGAGATGCGTTCACTAAAACTGAGGAAACGCAGTAGTTCACAAATCTACAGAATTTCTTGCAGTTTTTTTGACAACATTCTCATCTACCACACTTGGGAATAACATTGACAAGTTTTAAGAACAGTTTCCTTCTTCCCTCACTCTATTCCTAAGGCTGGAAGGAAGTCAGACTTTTTCAAGGTTCATGTGGATGAAGAGGACCATATGCTTGTCAAATCAATTTGTTGAACTCTATCCAAGTTCTATGAGACTGAAGCTTTTCACATGGACAGTGCATGGTTTATCCGAGGACAGTTCAGCTAGGAACAAACCAGACAGAAAAAATAAAGTATTCTGAGTTGTTCACTCTCCAAAAGATGGACAAGATGCACTTTTGGGCCTGTAAATAGACATTTTCACAACCAGTCTCTGCAATATCTTCTAAGCATTTGGTAGATATATAAAGAATTTCTGGTTTTCCTGATCATTTAAACCCTTCTTTGAGCAACTAAACGAGTAACAGGAAAATGCCATACCATATTTTTCTTATCCTAAGAATTGTTGCTACTCAGGTACCGTTCTTTCTTCCACATAAGAGACCGTAGGTCCCTACAAAATCTTTTTCTTACCAACTTCCTATGATTTCTAGCCAAGCGTGCATTCTTTCATACCTCTAAGGGTAGAGCACAAATTTGGTTTGATCGCATCTATGAATCTTTCAAGCGTGACATCATGATCACTCCAACAACACTGTTAACATTTTGCACAACCAGAAATCAAAAGTGGAAAGATGGAAAGTTATGACTATGAAGCCTTATATTGATGTGAGGAATGGTAATTGAAGCAGCCATCTCAGGAGAAACTAAAATGGGATGTCTACACTCTTACCTTTTCTTGTAAAAGAAAAGAGAAAGAGCATCACTCCAACTTTTGATATATTACTTCTGTGTGGGTTTTTATTCCTAATCTTGAATCTTAATTTTTATGTACAGTAAGCACTGTCTGATACCTCAGGGTGACATCATCCTCCTTGCCTCCGTCCCAAGTTTATTAACTCAGTATAGTATGGAAGGTGGAAATTACATCTGAGTTTTGGAATACATACACAATAGCTATTTTTTTTTATTTACTGCATTTGGATTCTGGTTTTGTTCCATATAGAAAAGCCTAAATATATGGTGTCTAGATATAATAATTATATTCTAAACACTTTAAACCCATCTTAATTATTTGTTATTGGAATAACTTTATTGGGTTTTACTTATCAGTTTAGGGATACAGAGGGCAAAGTTCTCACTGACCTGCTTGGCATTTTCCCATCAGATACACTAATCTCCTGCCTTGTTGGTTAGAAAATACATATGAATCAGAGCCCTGAGGGCATTAACAAGACCCCTCAGCAGCTGCTCCTGGGCCCTCCCCACACCCTGCCCAAGACCCCATTTCAGCCTAGCCAAGCATAGAGGTGACCAATGCCTAGGACTGGGACTGCCTCTATTGCCCTGGCTGCTCCTGGCTGGGGCAGTGGGATGTGCTAGAGCTGCCAGGTCCTGCTTGGATGCCCTGGGGAGCCCCCAGTGCTCCTGGGCCCAGGGGAAAAGCTGGACCCTGGTGTGCTCTGATGAAACCAATTTCCTATGGGGAACATCTCTGGAAATACTTTTTATTTTTGTCATGCCTTACCCAATCAATAGTAAACTCCACCATGTGCACTGAGTGCGAGTGTGGCAGTATCAGACACTGTGTGTTGTATTTGGGACTTGTTATTGTTCCCAGTATGAAAATATCATTTAATCATCAATGTAATGCTCTGTGACCACTACGATATAATTATGCTTTACATTAGAAATGACAACTGTGAAAGATAGTTCTTTTCTGAAAGGGATGACATCCTAAGATTCGAGGCTGTACAAAGAGACATACTCCACTCACCATTATTGCCAAAATACTATGCAAAATATACGCTGCATAAACTAAAGACTTGGGCAAGTACAAAGTACTCTTTTCCTTACTGGCACACGCAGGCTTAAATAAGTCAATGAAAGATTATGTAAACCAAGAGCACTCCTACTCATGTGCTTAAGTGATTTACTGGAGTGGGCCCAAAAATACTGAAAACATTGCAACATTGATCCTTGATGTGATCCCTTGAAACAAGTCTTAATGTTCAGGCAGTAGCTTGTCTGATTTTGAAGCAGCATTTTATTTTCTTTTTAAAAGATACTTTCCCTATCTGCTACGCTGCCTATTTTGTTTTCTGAGAGTTGGTAGGTACCATGTAATGCCGCGTCCAACGGGCTGAACCAGAAGGGAAAAAAAATGATCTTTCATGGGTCTGTGGTAAAATTCTGCTTTCTCTTTTCTGTTGCTGCTTTTTTACACTACCCAGTTGCAAAGCTCCATAGCATTACTCTGCTTCAGCAACATTCTAAGTTTCATTTCTGTCTATGGGTCAGTGCGATGTCAATCATCAGACTTTAAGAACTGGGGATAAACACATCTATTAACATTGGAGATTTTCTAAATTCTGAATCATTCCCTCGCCAAAATGATTCATTTTTCATTTCTTTTGGGTTAGTCAATGAACATTGCAACCAGCCAGGTTACAGCTGGATTCACTTTTTGTTTGACACGCTGACTGTGGTGCGAGAGCTGGGAAGCCTGCAGGGAAACGCTTCCTTTTCACACTGAATTAAAAATATTGCAAAAGCATTTCTAATCATACCAACGGTTGCGTACAGAGGGGAATTAGCTGGAAGGACTACTGAGGAAAAAATTAGTCTGTCATGTTCTCTGTGTGGATGCTTATTTTAGAACAGTTAATGAGTTTTGTGAATGCCTACTGACTTCTGTCTTCATACTATGGATACTCTTTAATCAGCAATTTATCTCACTCATATCCTTTTTTTTCCACAGTTGCTGCAACAAGATAAACCAGTAATATTTATTTGCAGTACTGGGGTGGGGGGGGAAGTGTCAGTATTTTCCAAAAGCAAAGCAGTGTCATGCAGGATGAGCCACAGCAATGCCCCTAGAAAACTCTGGAAGCCCAAGAGGCATAGATTTTTGTTTGGGGAGCAGGAAGAATTCCCCAGTTGGAAGTGTGGTGTGCAGTCTGCTTGTTCAGTAACCACAAAGTGCCACTGCTGTCCCAATATCTTCTTTTATTTGGTGCCATAAATAGCTGTCGACTTCAGCCTATCGTGACCTTTGATTAGCACGGCCATAAGCAACTGCAGGCCTGTCAAAGCACTTCAGATTATACTTTTAAAACAGAAAGGAGGTCGAATACAAAAAAAGTCAGAGAATAAACACGAAGTAATGTATCTATTTTCCCCACACAAGTGCAAAATTTCTCTTGTATCTTGTTATACTTCATGAATGTTACATGAAGTGCAATCTAAAATCACAAGAGTACTACCAAAGGTGCTGGTAAGCTGAAGAGGAATTAGTTCTTAGTTTGTTCCAAACCTAAGGTTTCAATTAAATTACTCAGAGTTTCTACGCTCTCTTGGCTGAAGGAACCCTTCTTCACAAGAGGGAATACTTGCTACAAGTTGTACCAGTACTGTTTCCACAAGTATTATTCGTATCTTTTTTTTGTTGACTTTTATGTGAACTGGCAGCGAGTTTCTTGGTGGACAATTGCCCACATTATAAAAATGCACTGAACTGTCACTGTTCCGCTCTGCCAAAAAAAGCCACTGCAGTTAGAAGAAACACAGTATTTGGCTTGTCATTAAAAGAGGGGTCTACTGAACAATAAAAAGAAATGACCATCAATAAACACAGCAGTTTATTTTTAAGGGCAAGAAGTGTCAAGAAGTACGCAACTACAATAGTCCGAGCTGCTGTTGTGCCCCTGTAAGCCATCATAAAGAGTGACGAGCTTGAAGGAGAATACTGTGGCAGGCAAGGGAATTTAAACATGTTATAGGTGCAGTGATTTTAAATGCTTTCCCGGGAGAAACAAATGGATAAATCTGAAGGAGAAGGAAAAGCCCAAAGTAATTGATAGGGGACAAAAAAAAAAAAAAAGAAAAAGGAGGTCACA
>NW_009951572.1:0-5230 GCF_000696875.1 Nestor notabilis | reverse complement strand
ATGCCTGCGAATGACAGTTTGCTTGGAACATTTGGAAATGAGAATAAGGGACGTGAATTTATAAGCAATAGGAGAATTAAGAGATGATCTTAAATCTACCAGTGAGCAACCTCACTTGAAATCTCATTTGTCCACTTAAGCAAATCTGCAATGACTCACCGGAAACTCTCGGATGCATCAATAGACAGGGGAGGAATAAATAGGTGGCAAGCATAGATTTGTCTGGCTGAAAGTCTGGATGAAAGATGCTTTCCGTAGTCCAAGTAAAGAAAAGAGAAGCTACTTCTGTTTGGCCTGTTTTAAATGGGCTTAGAAGCTGTGCTGCATTTTCAGTTCATTATTGAAGTAGACTACACCAGCAGGAACAGTCTTTTGCCTGGCAGCTGAGGTAGTTGGTTATGTTCCTGCTCCTCAGGTAGAGGAGGACATAAACCCAAGTTCTTGCATTGGATGGACAGTAATTTCCTCACCTCTTGACTGTTGCATACAAAGTAGTTGCTTCCTTGTCTCACTAGTCTGAGCTGGAGGTGTGCCCTTCTGTCCCTTGAGGATAAGGATGCAAGGTGCTCTACTCAGAAGATGCTTCTGCCCTCCTACAACTAGTTAGGGCCAGTAGGCTCACCTTTTTTCTTTTTCTGTTTCAAAACCTGTAGGCACCACTCTCAGCTTGAAGGAGGAAGGATTCCTGTCTATGCTGTTACCTTTCAAGAGCCCGAGAATGATCCTCGCAATTGTTGCTACTTGTGGGCCGTTCAGTCTACACAAGAAAGGTGAATAAAGCCTTACTACAAGCGACTGAATTAATACCTTTTTATATAATCGTTTACTTACAGTTGCTACATGTCTATTTGTTTAGAGTATTTAGGTGTGCAGGAGATTCTCTCAGGTGTGGGAGGTGTTAATCTTAGGATGCAATTTTCCCAGGGTTTAGGAGACGTGACCAGGGACCTACTAGTTCCAACCTTCTGAGAAGAAGTCAGAGCAACAGTGGCTGTATTTTTGTGCTTGCATTCCTAAATGATTTCCTTTGTTTCTTGATGCCAGTTTGACAATTTCTTTGCATTTCCCAGCACGGTATGAAAACACCATTAAAAGTAGTTGAGGCTGCAGCTGCAGAAGACTAAACATGCTGATAAAGCAGCCTGCTGCCTCTGAAGGAGGAGGTGACATTATTGCTGATTGCCTTGACCCAGCTTCAGCATTCTTTGGAGCCTTTGTAAGCTGGTTGAACTCGTGGTGCAGAAAACAATCTGTGTTCAGGAGAGAAGTCAGTGGTTTCCTGCTGGTCTAGTGAATGGAATCAGAATGTGGAAGGTGCAGTGTATGCAAGAGAGGGCTTTGGTGGGAAGGGAGAGGTTGAAAGCTCGCTCTCTCTCTCTCAGCATCACCAAGCCATGTGACCAGCTCAGCTGTTCACAGCGTTGCAGTCTTGTAAAGTTTGACTTTAAAGCAGTTTTGATCACAAACTCTTCACTGTGAGGAGCTGTTTCCAGCACATTTTGGTCCCTGCAACATCTTAAAGCTTTCATATGGTATGGCTACTAGCATTTGTCCCTGAAGCTGTTAGTGTCCACATTTCCTCCGACATGTTTTAGTGGCTAAATGTGACCAATTGTCATGTTTTGGGAAGTGGTGTTTTTCTTTTTGGCAAGAGCATGCTATTAAGAAAACTTCAGTCTCGATCTAATGAAGTGATGATGAAGACGATAAAGAAGCTTTGTAATCAAATGTCATCATTTATACCTTTTTCAGTGAAGGTGATGTTGTGAGTTTACATCTGTTGCAGTTAGCATTTGGTGACAGAAAACGCTTGGCTTCAGGACAAGTCATGTATGAGGTAAGACATGCATGTGTGTGGGAAGATGAAAGTGGTAATTTTCTGCATGAGAATTAGTGAAGTCGGAGGGGCTGACGTTCACCATCAGAATTCAGAGCTGACTGGAAAAGAAAAAAATACCTTTTTCTGAGTCTTCTTGGGCATGGCCTTTGCCTGTACTTTTTGGCAGGAAGCCATAACAATTTTGTTCTGCAGTGTTGTGTGTTTCAACTAGAGTCATGTGCAAAGAGCCTGAATAAATTCAATTGTGCAAGAGGAAACAGCCTTTAGAAACAAAATTGTTCTTAATTTAAACAGCAAATTAATGACTTGTAGCTCAGGAAGACAGAGCTTTGAATACCTTTGTGTAACCAAGCTTTAGACCCAGAGAAGCTTCTTTCTGTCGGCCTTTCTTAAAATACGGATTTGCCTCTGTTTCTCTCTCTTTCTCTCTATTCTTTTCTGATCTTCATCTTACGTTCTTGTTTTTCTTTTGAGCTCTGCCAGCTGGACTTCAAGTGAAATGTACCTCGAGTGTCTGTTAAGAGTTGATCCTGAAACCTAGTAGCTGGAAAGAGAACTCCTACTTTTTGTCTGGGTTACCCTTAAAGCCAGCAAAATATGTAAATGCAGTGACGAGTGGCATGGTTTGGTCAGAAGGGTATACATGCATTTTTTAGAACTGACTCCAGAGATTTTGTTTGAAATACAGATGAGGTAGCATTATATCTCGGATATCAAACAGATACGATGCATCTGTCTACTGTGTAAGTCTATTCTGTAGTATGCTTGAAACTCTGCCGAACGCTTTTTGAGGGGAAAGTAATCTTAATTCACAGCAAATCTTTCCTTCTATTTTGATACTTTCTCTTCCATATTCTCAATAACTATGGAATGAAATAGGAATGATTCTTATATCACTGTGCTCTGGTTTATAGGGACTACGCGTTTTTGTTGTTTTGTTTTGGTTTTGGCTTTTTTTTTTGCCTGAGTTTAAATTTGGATCTTTTACTTTTTCGTTAGAGATACGAGAGCTCCTTCCTCATTTGTAAATGTAGCTTTTGAATAGAGAAAGGTTTGGTGCTTGGAAATGGTGGTGTTTCTTTAAAAGGCATTCTCTATCATGGGGACAAAGTAGACATACCTACAACTGACTGAGTGTGCTCTAAATGTGGATGTCATGTCTGTTGATTTTCAACTTTTTAATGACATAAATGCAGTGCTCTAGAGAAGCAGAGCACCTTGATTGGGTTTTTTAATTTTAAAAGACTTTCATTACAGCTCTCTCCTGTACAACTCTTCTTGGTGCTGTAAGCACTTTGGCTGGTTGATAGGAAAAACTGTCTTTAATCTTTCTCTGATTTCACTGTTGAACTCCTTTGTTTTATCCTCTTTTAGAAGTTCTTTTTTAGCTACAGTCTTTGCAGTGGCAAAGACAATACCTTGTGCTTTGTGCTGCTTTGGAAAAAAAAGCAGTTGTCTATATCCATTTTTCTCATGGCTGCTTTGTTTTGTCTCAACACTTTAATGTTTAAATGTTGGACCTTTAACTCTTTGGCAGTTCTTTGTCTTGGTCTCCTTATTTTCCTGAAGCAGATGTAGCAAATGTCAGTTTTTACCTGTGGGTCAAATGTTTCATCAGCCTTTGAAAATGGGTCTTCTAGGAATTCCAGAAGACACTCTATAAAAAGCACCCGATGTGATTAAGTGATTTGTGTTGCTGTGTTTGTGACTTGAGAAAGCTGTGGTGTAGTTAATGGAAGACTTTTAACCCTCTACAGACTATGCAACCAGTAACACATTCACATTCACAGGCTTATAAGAGGTGTGCAGCACCTGAGTCAGGATGAGAGGTGTTTTTCTTTCCTGCTGTTTCTGCTTCCCTGTGATGAAATGTGGTGGAAGATTGAAACAGGAACCAATCTGACAAGGTAGTGGAAGAGCAAACTAAGCAGCTGAACCCTCTGGGGAGAAAAGACAGGTTCCCTTTCAGCTAGGTTTCAGATGAGCCACTTAAGCATGTAGCTTCATACCAAGACCTGGTAACACCTACTGCCAAAGCAAGCCACCAAAACCAGCTCCCACCTCTTCCCTGCCACCAAAGATGCATTAGAGCAGGATCTGTGCTTTACAGTGGACACTGTCAGTCTCGAAACGTGTCCGCGTAGTCACAGATTGGTCAGTACTACATGACTGACTGCCTACATGGCAGTTTGAGTCAAGCTTCTTGTCCATCTTCAGTGGCAGAAAATTTGAGAGCAGTTCCCCTTTACCGGGCCAAGTTTGAGTAAATGAGGAGTAAACTGTCGATCCTTGTCCATCAGATAGAACTCTTAAGAGCTTGAAAGACTTGTCTACTACAGCAGTGCTTTACGTTCCAGGAATCAGACTTGAGGCTATGCAACAGTGCATCTTGGACTTTGTATCATGGTAAAAAGACACAAAGAGGACTTTTGGAACATGTGGCACTGTGTTTTTATAAATGTGTGTCAAGCTTGTGTCTCGATTGCCTTCAAGGCTGGTGCAAGTCGGCTCAAGTAATTAAACATAAAGGTATGCTTTCAAAGATCTTTTTTATACCGTCTCTGCAGTTGCTAGATCTGGTACATCAAATCACGGAGCGCATCTTTACCTTGGTCCTACACAATGCGTGTGGAGGGACAGAGTGTACAGTCTCTACTTTCATGCCAGCGTCCGACCAGTGCATCTCATTTGGAAACTGTCTTCATATTTTCCTGGTTGATAAAGTTATTCCGTAATATCTTCCATACAGTGGAGTTGTTTAACTTAGATTAAGATTAAATTTAATTTAGATTTGCTCGCCACGGTGTGGAAAACTTAAAGTATACTGGTTTGCTTCTGGAGTTGTCCTAGGCAGGATTGTGTGCTGTTATTTTCCCCTTCCCCTTTGCACCGACTTCATGGGGGACTGATTCTTCCTATATGAATCAAAGTTGAAATTTCTAGCTGTTATTCTCTGAGAAAATTGTGGAGTTTTAGTACGTAATCTGATAAAAGTGGTTTTAGGGATTATTCATTTTGCAATAAAAAATGAGGATCTTTGCTTTGGCTTTATGCTAGTTTTTCAAAGAAGTGGTTTTGATTTTTGTTATCTGCTCTGCACGTCTGTTACTTCCAAAGTCTGAATGGAATGTGCATGCTTCAGAGCGAAATTTAGTTTGTAAAATGCTTAATTATGAAAACGTGCAAAGCCTTTACAGCCAATCATGCCCATTGCACCTAATTCTCGTTCATCTCGGATGCATTTTCTATCATCAGAATTAAGCGCAGTATAATATGCATACTGTATTAGAAATGCACATTTTTCCTGTCTAGGTTTAGCGTACGGGTTTTTATCTCAAAATGACCATTTCTCTCTTCTGTTTTTCCCCAGGGTTTGGAATATTGTGATGA
>NW_009951571.1:0-4504 GCF_000696875.1 Nestor notabilis | reverse complement strand
TTTTTTTTTTCTTTTTTTATTATTTTCCCTTCTTCACTCTATTTGGAAGTTTCCTAAGTTCCTCAGGTAGAGGGATTATTCACCAAGCAGCTGAAGCCACCATTCCTTGGTCAGAGTAAAGAAACTCAAGTCATAAGCTGCAAAAATCATTCCCCCTTTCACCAACAAACAAAATGCATGTTACACTCAAAAACATTTGACATAAAATCTGTACAGAGATAGTCAAGTCTGTGGAACTCTTTGCTAAAGGCTATCATGGATGCAAAAAACAAACATGGGTTCAGGTGGACACATGCCTTATAGATAGACCACTGGGAGTTTTGTATAGACATATATGGCTTCAGAAATGTCCTCAGCTGAAAACAGTGAGAATCTAGGCGAGTGCTTGGGAAAAGTATTGGATATGTTTGTTGTGTTCCTGCTTTGCATTCATGTGTTCTTACATACCTGGGTAATATTTTACTCATTACAGTAATATGTCTGGATAGTTTGCATCTTCTTAACTTGTATAGCATTGTACAGACATTGGGGAGAAAAGATGAAGAATATGCTGCTTAAGACAAGTACAGACACCACAACAGACACCAATTGGCAAGTCTTAGCTTTCCACATAGACCAGACCGAGACCTTTTTTCAAATGCAAAGGGAAGCCCAGACAATGTCTGAAGTATCAGGCAGGACTATTTTATTACCCCTGGGTTACTGGAAGGAAATACTTCACACATACATATCTGTTAAGTACTGTTTAAGAGACGAGGAAAAACCATACCACATTACAGCAAGACAAATTCAGTAACAAAGACAAAATTAGACACATAGGCACAAAGTCATCATTAGAAGGCCTCCCAGAGACAACTGGGTCAGTTTTCCGTCACGGCTAGAACAGGATACAAGTGTGGTGAGGAAGGGCACCTATAAAGCTAGAGGCTGCAGTCAGCCGGTCACCAGTCCTGGGGAATGAATTCTCAGAGCCTCACAACTGATACCCTGTAGGACTAGGGTTCAGTCTCATGGAATATTAAATGTAGCACACATGCAGACAGCACAAAGTCATTTAGCTTTGCACTGCATTGTACTCCTGCTTTCAGGTTGCCAGTAGGCTCCTCATGATAGCTACAGGAAGAAAAGCATAGAGTTGGTTTTGTTTCATTGAGATTTATTTATTTTTAGCTGTCAGCAGGTTACAGATGAGAGAAAAATAAAAAAATATTTGTCATTCTGTGATTTCTTCTCACCAGCTTAGGGATTCCCACAGGAATCTCTCAAGTTTGGTACTATGGGGCAGTACTAACTATAGCTGAGAAGGTTTTGAGCAACTAGAGGGAAGAGAGTTCTGTGGATATTCCCTCGGGAATGAGGACCAGTGTCATAACCAACTTCTTGGAAGCATGTGTAGTAGCCTACTTTTAAAACATTAGGCTAAAATACGCAAAACACTTTTGGAAGTCCCAGCTCACCTCATGCTTTACTTACGATTGCTAATATTACTACAACTGCTGACAGTGTTGCAGTGTTTGCTTTAACTGCACCATGAGAAACCAAGAGCTGCAGGGCAGTTCATTCCACTGTAAAGCCATGTGAGCATTGTAATGCACACAAGCAATGACATTTCTATTTCAGGAAACAATTCCAAGAAAAAATGCTCACACAAAAATTTAGTCAGAGCTGGCTCCTGGGAAGCGCTCTCCTTTCCCACCCGCAGGTCCCAGCAGCCCAAACACTCCATCTGATCTCTCCTACCTCCAGGCACACATATGTAAAAGTCCTGCTCTTTATCTCCTTTGCATTCTCATTCTTTATCCATGAGACATGTTGTTGACCATCCTGCTGCTTACCTCACACCACAGCTATCACACCTATCCTCTTCAACTGCTCCCTCAGCAGGTAGACTTTGGGCACCTGAAGCCAAAGGGGCAGCCAGGGCACACCTGGAAAATGTCCCTAGAAAGGAGAACAGCAGGGCATATTGCATCCTGCCCATCCTTCAAGCACAATCTTCCCTACCCAAAGGCGGTAAGATGGGTGAAGATGGCGAGAAGATGCCAGAGAGGCAGCCAAATAAGTGGAAGGAGGCCTCCAGAATAAGAAGGTAAGCTGGGACCAAGGGCAAGTGTTGAGCTGGAGTTTGACTGGACCTTTCCCTGCTGGCAGCCATGGCATCCCAGGAGGCATTAGAATCAGCAGAGACCCTGCAGGGGAGGAGACACAGAGCTCCTTGGAGAGCACTGGGCAGCGCTTTTACCATAGCTGCACAATCAGGCAATCAGCTCTGGCCAGGAAGATGCCCCATTCCAAAAGTGACATTCCCAAATCGTGTATTTATTGCTCTGAGCAGTGCAGAGAAGGCCGAGACGGAGATGTGTGCAAATGCTAAACCAGGATGAGTGGCTATCTGTCACACTCGTGAAGGCTGAAGTGCAGGAGATGGGAAGGGGATCAGCCACCCCTCAGGAGGACAGTGGCTCCAGGAAGTGCTGTGGCATGTCAGAGCAGGCCCACTCTAGCAGTCATCCTGAATACCCCAGCAAACAGTGCAAAGTGAGGAGCTGCATATGCCTTCCACTTGTAACAGCAAAACAGCAGCCTCCCCTGCAGTGCTCACGTCAGCTAAGGAGTTGGCTGATGACCAGACCCAAATCATACACCCTTTTCCTTCCTGAGTTACAGAAAAGTGAGTGGCGTGAGACCACTGTGTGACCTCCCCTCTGGAGAGCACAAACATGCCTCATGCCAATGCATGGTTCTTCACTGGAACAGTAGTCTTGCCTCTGTGGTCGCTGCTCGTTCCTCAATTTCCCAGCCAGCAGCCCCAGTGTTAGATGACGGCCATGTTCAGTCCCAAGGCTTCCTTCTGTATCCCCACCATTCACCACATTCAGCTCAGCAGCTCTGTCCTGCTAAGCTTCCTGCTGCATGCCTTTTGCTCCCCGACCCCGATTTCTCCCTGCCTAAGCCATCTGTGATCTGACCCACCTTGATCCTGCTCCTTTTCCATGCTAAAATTATTCCACGCACACAGGCCAGTTAGGAAGGCACCTGCTCACCACCAGCTGCCTGCTCCAATGATGCCTGCCCAGAAACAAGGAGCTGAAGCCATGCTGGTTCTTGCTGCGCTGTGCATTGGATTCCTCTTTCTTGCACCTTTGAGGTAGAGCCACAGACTCTCACATCCAAAGGCACAGGCGCCTCCTTAGAGGCGGAGGGTCTGCAGAAGTCTGGGAAAAGCCCCAGCTGGACACTGGCTAACAGCTCTTTCCTGTTTATCTCCTGCTTCTCAGCCAGGCTGCCTCCAAACCAGCCTCAGGGCCAGGATGCCGAGCTCACGGATGCCAGACACCGTGTCTGTGGCTGAGCTGGTGGCAGGCATCAGCTCTCAACTTTCATTGCCAAGCCATACTTTGCCTCCAGACCAGCCGTGCACTCTCTGCCCGAGATGGCACAGGGCACCCACACCAGGCGTGATTCTGTCCCTGGCACAGTCACACCTGGGGACAGGGATTTATTGGCTGGACTGAGGTGGGGAGGCAGCAGGAGGCAGAGGAGCAAATCCGCCTGCAGCCGGGCAGAGTGAATGGAGGGGCACCGCTGGGAAAAGAAAATCGGGCCTTGCAGACGTGAGCCTCAAAGCAGAGAGGCAGAGATACCATGAGATTTCCCCAGGGCTCTCATACACGCCTAGATCATCCAGCAGCACAGGGTCTCTGAGGTGGTTCTTCTCTACCCCTGCCATGTATTTCCACGCACCTGCTAAGAACTTGGTTCTCTGTCCCTTCTCTTGTAAACAAGTGCAACTAGAACAATTGTTAATTACTTTTATATTTTATGAAGGGGGGAATAAATAAAAGGTAACATGAGATGATTGAACAAAAAGCCCTTGTTTCTACAAGCCTGCCTTCCTTAGGAAACTGGTCTAAAGAAATGACAGCAAGGGTTGGTGGGTGGGCAGAGCTGGGAGCCACCTGGGATGTACTGGTCCCAGCTCTGAGTTCTGACAGAAATTCCTATTGAGCTGGTCTGTAACCAAGAACCCCCTCCAAGCACAGTTTTCTCTCCCTCTGAGGGAGGATGGCAGGGAGAACGGTGGGTGGGCATGAGTCCTTGCGGGACAGGAAAAGCAGCAATGCCTGACTGCAGAGCAGGTGAAAAGACAAACCAAGAGGCAAAACCAGGGGCAGGACAAACCCTGGTGAAATTACATGTGCGTGAGGTCTCGTTCTGCAGCATGCTCTGGAGCTGAGCACAGATATTTTCCTGGTTGTTGGTGTCTTCATTGTAGATTCAGAACAATGGGCATTCTCCATGTGACCTTCCAGTCTCTCCAGAAGCCTGCTGTTAAGAAGCTATAAGACGTGAGGTATGGACCAGGGGAAGGAGACAGGTCTGTGACGGTGACGCCCTTTCATGCTGTCCATGCTCCTCCTGGCTACGACTGTGTGGAGGATGAGCACTCTGGGACAGTGAA
The DNA here is from genome assembly GCF_000696875.1 of Nestor notabilis. Taxonomy (NCBI): domain Eukaryota; kingdom Metazoa; phylum Chordata; class Aves; order Psittaciformes; family Psittacidae; genus Nestor; species Nestor notabilis. The sequence continues at coordinate 42 of NW_009951571.1, read as the reverse complement.
GTTTATTCCTGTGCACATTAAATATAAGTGCCCCACTCCCAT
>NW_009951570.1:0-6000 GCF_000696875.1 Nestor notabilis | reverse complement strand
AGGGTGGGGGGAGAAGAGGGAGATGGGAAATCAGGAGTAAAAATATACTTCAAAGGTAAAAATGAGATTTTTTCCAGCTTTCAAGGGTGACCCCCAGAAGCCAAACAACATGACATTCATATAATTAGGCAAGGTCAGAAACTAAAAACAGTACACACACTTTCAATCACACCGGGAGATACCAATACATCATATAGGCAAGAATGTCATAAACTCAATTTTTTACCTCCTGGAATTTTCCTATCCTGTCACAGACACAATTGTCACACTCCATCCCCAAAACCACCTTTCCATCTTACCATCACCATCATGTCAAGAGCACTGTCCTTGAACTTCTTTCCTTATGTGACTGCAAGCTTCTTTCTAACTTCCAGTATTAATTTTACTCATGACTAATTATAAAACCACCATAAAACTTGTGTGTGCTAACAGTATACTCTTCCTCTGAAAACCAAGGTGGCCTAAGGACTAGCATTACTTAAGGTACGGTGAATGCAATAATCCAAGAAGTATTGTGCATGTCAGCACCACTCATAGATTCCAGTGACCCGTATACAACTGGTTTGACTGGCAGTGGGCTTTGGTGCAGGTTCAAAAAGAATTAGAACTCATTACTCTGGATTTGCAACAATATCCCTCTTGGACTATAAAGATAGGCTGAAGTCCTGCTCTTTTTACAGCAGAAAACTTCCAACTTTGGACAGGCTTTTGCTTGCAAATTTGCCACTTAACTATTTCTTTTTGTATTCAAACTCCCATATTTATTCAAGATACATAAATTTGCCTCTCCTGTGAAACTTTTCAGATTACAATAATAAGGATCTAAAATTTGCAAATATTTCTACATTTATTCCACCATAACTTGAGATGAAGGCCTTTCATTTCTTCCAATTACGTTTAATACCATCTTACATGATTAATTATAGATAAAGACCTTCTTACTGTATTCTAATGCTTAAAGCTATTTCAGCTAATTAATGAAGTACTCTATTCATCAAGACTTGAGTAAAAACCTCATTTTATGAATGCTTGACATTCAAAAACTACAGCTCAGGACAGCCATTTAGCTTTCTTCATTTGAAGAAACTTGATTAGCGAATGCCTTAAGAAGTGGAAGCCAAAGGCAACTCCTCCAGACTGTTAAGTTTTTCAGTAGAAGAATCCTGCAAAAACTTTCAAACAGGCAGCTTAATCATCAAAGATACAGACTCATAGTATGAGCCTCTATTTATGAATATGGATCATATTCATATTGGTTTGGTTGAAGCTGTATTACCCAAAATGAATAATAATTTATGAAAGTTTTCTTCATTATTTAAATAACTTGTGTTAAAACAATGCTCTGAGCTAAAATAAAAATTTATTCCAAGAAAAAAAACCCTCCTTTTAATAAATTTTCAGAGTTATGTATATGAAAATAGATAAATATGAAGAAAAAAAAAGTTTAGGTCTTATGTTCTGATCAAGACAGAATAATAATTATTGTAGCTTGAAAGTGTCTTTAATCCATGTTCTCTTTAACCAACAAAGCACTTTCACTGCTCAACCCAAAAGCCTTGAATATTTTCCTTCTAGCCAGAAGACACATTTTGGAGTTTCACATACATAGATGTGTGCGAGATCGAAAATACCCAACAGAGAGATCATTGTCTAGCTAACTGGTACCAACTGTGCCAAGAGTTGAAAGCTCTTTCCTTAATGTGTTAAGATGTACTGTGCCCACCTGCAATTCTTTAAATCATGCAGAATCACCCTCCTAGGAGATGGCCACCAACAATTTGTATTAAATGTCCTATTCAGCTTGGCTTCCCATACTGAAGATCTCTCAGAAATACACTTTTTGGGTAGTATGGTTGTCTCTCATGTGCCATGAAAAACCCTTTAGAAGATGACACATATAGTATTCATTAAGCTGTTACTGGAAACATTGTAAGCTGCCACAGCAACTACTTTTATATGGCAAGGAAGCATCCTACATATTGTTGTATAACCTTCCAAAAGCCATCTTATTTTTATGACTCTTCTATTAAAATCTAAGCTTTTAGTGAAACAATTTCACATTAGCGCAATTTGCCATGAGAGAGTTATTGTATTACCACTACTTGTGTAATATTACCTCTTCTTCCTTTCCTGTCCATATCAGCTCCTGCATTCTGCACCGCTGACTGAATCTGCACCACTGAAGCCAATGGGAATTTTGTTCCTGAACTTACAAACACTTGATCTTGCACACAAATATGTACAATATAATAATAATTGCATAATAAGGTAGAAATGTGACTATATAACGCACCAAGAACCATATCATTTCTACTCTTAAGTACTTTTTCCCCACTGTGTTAAGGTACTATTACAGTCAGACGCGACTGCAGTAAGACAGGAATTGAATCCCACACACTTTCCCAGTATTACATATATTATTCTCATACCTCAGTTTAACAAGTCTTTGTAAATCAGCAGGCAACACAAATACAGATGGACTCCAAATGAACTAGTAGTATGACCTATACTGGCATTCCTCAGAAAATAAAGATACTAAGCAATATTTTCTCTTACACCACAAGCCACTGGTAACAAACATGTATTTTACATGAACTTTGTATCTGTACTCCAACAATTCCGTACAGCTGACCAATATTTATTAACATTTTTATTTATGCAAACACCGGTTTACTTAATCATTTTATTTTAATGAGGTATTAAAAAGAAGAAACAGAAGAAATGTTAACACACTGCATAGTTCTATGAATCTGTTTTCTTATCTAACCAAAGTTCTCCAGAGAACACCAAGTGTAGATATTATCTGGCTTGATATGTTAGCTTAAAGCAGTTCAAAAAACGTACAGTTGTTATTTGGGTAAGTATAATCTTAGACAAGGGAGCTGCAATACTCAAACTTGTAGTAGTAAAGAAGGTACAAATTGTGTACCTTCTGAAACAACTCTGCAGTTGCTACAGGATTTCAAGTGAATGAAATGTAGTTGCCTTGTTCTTTTTTCACTATCAGCAGAAAACCAGAACACCTTCAGCCTCATGTTCCGCTCACCACGCGATGAGACACTGGTTTTAACCTCCCACTGTCAGCAAACAAGGCTCTATGTGCAGAGGATATGCCAGGGAAACAAATTCATGAAAACTTTCAATTTAGAGGACTATTTTAGTGAGGTTACAACTGGAATTGATTGTAATCTGCTGTGTTGGTACAAACCCAAGGTCTCCGCTGCAAGTGAGTAGAAACACTCCCCATTCTTTGGCACCAAGTTGTGGACTCCTCCAATTCCTCCTCACCGCAGTCGACACCCTTCTTTTAAGATATAAAGCACAGCTTTTATTCAAATAAGTTAAGTTAAACTTGTTATTAATTTTAACTGTCATGGTTAATTTCTTGAAGGGTGCATCCTGTACCTGCACTGAAGCCAGCAGGAGTATTTCCACAGGTTCATTCTACTCAATATAATTCAACATTGAAAATACTGAATCAATTTAATTTACAAGGATTTCTTCAATGAACTACCAACATCGCTCTTATACATTGAGAAGGAGACCTGCGATGGAAACAGCAAGCTACCTGCTCAAAATAAAGAGCTTATGAATCTGATTTATTAGCTCAGTGATGTTGAGCACACAGTTCTCTCGACATTTCTGCGAATTAGACCACAGCTGTGAAGTGTTTCTAACTCTTTAGTCAAGAACATCTAGACCCAGCTACACCTTTGATAAGAAAACCTGGTCTGGGAAATGACAGTGAGTGCTAAGCCACACCTCAGCAACATCTGAACTTTGACATAGAGAAGAAACATTGCCAGAACATCCCTGAAAGACCAACACAAAGGACTGGCCTACTGTAACAGCAGCTTTCAGCTGCTGTGCTTATGTCCTAAAGTATCGCCAGTTCAGGCTGATAATGGGAATCCAGGAACACCTCACCAAAAGCATCACCCCCAAAATCTTTTGATTCTGTTCTGCTTGGTAAAAGCACACAGACAGCAGAAGCAACTTGTAATAAAGCACAAAGCATTTTTGTTTCCAATATTTCCACAAAGATACCTCTTGTACTTTCTCCTATGAAAGCTTGCAGTTCTCAACAACTCAGTGAAAATTACACCGAATTCAGTGACTACTATACTACTGCAGATGTTATTTTTTCAGAAGTATAAGAAATCTTATATTCATCATAATTAAAAGCTCTCATTTGTTTGTGTTGGCATTACCTGGAGGCTGTTCTTTGATATAAACGGGAAACAGCTGAAGAACTCTGCTTAAAGAATCTCATGTAACTCTAAAGACAGGAAATGAAGAGTATTTAAAAAAATTATTCTATACATTGATTGTGAGCTACTAGGTTTTACCATCTAGTACAAAAAATAAAACTGTTGTATCTCACCAATCATATCTAGTAATAATGAATCGCTGTGGAATCCCTCAGTAAGAAAAGCAGTAAAAACCAAGACTGAAATTCCAGTTCCACTGAAGTTCAGGCAAAGCTGCCACTAATCAAAAGAACTCCTTGAAACTTTGCCACTCATTTCATTGAAAACAGAATTTCGCTCCATATTGTTCTTTAAAATAAAGTAAAATTCAAATTAATGGGGTGTCTGTGAAGCTGTAGTTTTATGGGAGGTTTCTGCTAAAATAGTTCAGGACGCAAGAATATTATTTTTTCAGTTTCTGCCTCCCCAGGAATTTAGAACTTGCATTTACAGCTTTACCAGTCTAAAGATTCAATATAATTCTGTATGCATGCATCCCACATCATATGTTCTATGTACAATCTCTTTCAGTGTAGACACTACCACAAGCTCTGTTCCTTGCAGGCTAACTTCAAAATAGACCTTGAAAAAAGAGAAAATATTTTAGGATAGTTTGTGAACACAGCAACAGAGGTTTTACTGGAACCCAGTGACACAGGGAAGAAGAGGTGAATAAAACCAAAAGAAACAGAAACAGCTTATGAGCATAGAATTGTAATATAAATGCACAATTATGATACAATTGTAATACAATTCTATGCTCAAATCAATGAAAGCATTGGTCCGAGCATCGAATGAAGCAGGATAGGACACAAACACTGGACCAGGAGCACATGAAATAACAATTTATGCACTGTTCCTAACAAATAACTTCCCTTTAAAGGAATATTATGGTATCTAATTGCCATGTTCTTTGTAGTTGCCTTCCATGGACAAGTTTATAATGTAATTCATTTGAACTGCTATATAATCTGCTATACACATACAGCAAGGAAGCTTAGGTTTCTTACTCATTAATATCAGTAAAGTTATTGAATCAATGTATCTTCTGTAAGTTATAATCCTGCATTTATGCTTGTTATTGTCATTATGCACTGCTATTCAATAACAAAATCCACAATATGTGTGGACACAGAGTCATCACCTAGAATTTTACGTGAAATTGGGAAACAAGTCACAATCCCAGGCTGGACATCCAGGAATGCAATTCAGGTTCTCAAGGACAACAGACGGTGTTATCCTTTCACATCTCAGCAACAGTGTTGGAGATTCCCTTAATTGCTAAAAGATGCAAATTGAAGAATAAATTAACCCAAGCTGTAGTGCAAACATCACTATCTGAAAAGACGGCAAATTTGCTTCCAAAAAAAAGAAAAAAAAAGTGTATTGCAAAGTTCAGTCAAAATTATAAAAGGTACTATCCTGGCAGCCTCAAAATTATTAAGAATTTAAGATTATTAATTTAAGCATTCAACAAACTGCTAAAGAGCTCACTATTTTCTAAAAGTGTCTACTTTTAACATGCAAGTATAGGACTCCAACCAAATTAACTCTTTCAGGCAAAGTAGAAAAAATTACTTTTACATTAAATGCAAGATTAGGTAAAAAGTTACATAGAGAAGCTTAAATCAAAGGACAAACAGCTTTTTCCTGCATTTCATTGCAGGTACTGCTCTCTCCACTATTTCAAGGGAATATTTGATTAGCTCACTGGAACATAAACATAGAATCATAGAATCATAGAGTAGTT
>NW_009951569.1:0-5603 GCF_000696875.1 Nestor notabilis | reverse complement strand
CAGGTACAACTCAAAGTGTCTGAGGCTGTGGGTATGTCAGGCCACACTGGAGCTAGAAGTTGAATTTAAGATGCAATAAGGGAAATGTTACTGAGAAGACTATGTTTCCACACACATTATGTCTAGCACCCTGCATCATTCTGTCTGTTCTTTGACTCTTCAGTGTCCCATGTAGAAAAGTTTTGCTTCCTCTGTTTCAAATCCTTTTGTGTACAGCTACACCAGTCATTATACCTTCCCAAAGAAAGCATCTCTAATTCTGCTTTAAGTAACTGAAAAATGATACAAGAAAAAGAATCTTCATCACCAAAACAGTATCTCCATCTTAGTTAATCTTAAAGGTCCTCAGCAACTTTTAAGACAGGTTTAGCATCTCAGTGACATCCCTGCAGACTGCCTTCAGCTCCATGAACCTCCTTCCAACTCCATTGACTGGGAGAGATTACCTCACCTGTTTGAAAAGCCCAAAACACCCACCCCAGTAAATTGCTTGCAGACTCCTTTTTCATCCTGGCTTTCTTCATAATCTGACTTCAAGAAAATACACATTAGGGACATTTTATAACTTTTTCCTCTAACCATGTAGATCATTCAAGCACAACAGACCCACCATGCTTTCAACTTCTTCTCAACCACAGTTAGAAGTAAATTCATCAATTATACTTTTCTTACATGCTTTGTAACTTTCTATGCAAAAACACGTGCTTTCAGTCAGACCCCAAACGACCAGTTACTAAATGTATATTGTGTATATAAACTGTATATAAACTTCATTATAGCATGTTGGGCACATCAGTGCCAATGTCTCTCAGAACACAGTACCACTTTGGGGATAGTTAGAGGGACATTATTGTATTTCTATACAGCTAACACTAATAAAACTACAGTGAAACTAAAAGTTACAAGATTGCTGGCTCTGCTAACCCTAGAGAGACCGATTGCCTCCAGGCTTCTAATTCCTCTTCTTTTTAAACAACAAAAGATAAAAATGCCCTTGGCTGATATACTGTTCCCTGTAGTCCCAGGGTAAAGGCACTCTGAATTCCTTAGTGCTGACTCTTATCCTCCATTTCACATTAATGAAGCAAAGAAACCCATTACAGATGCCTGCACTGTGCACCAAAGGCAAACATCACACCACAGCTGTCAGGTTGCGGGAGTGAGAAGCCGTAATACATGCTGTTACCATGGTGCCACCCGCTGCCAGAACATTACAAATAGGATGAATTATCTGATGTGCACTGAGGTAATTTTACTCAGCCTGCTAAGAGATTATTTTTACATGAATCTCCAAGTTCTCCTTACAGAAATTCAGGTAAGGATTTAAAGTGATTCTCACAGCTAAAACGCTGTCAAAGATGATGCTTTACAGAGTGATAACCAACTAAAAGATGCCTGCTCTGTGTACTTGGTTACAATCCAGATTTGCCAATCATGGTATAGAGTTACAGTGACTTATTAAGGCTTGTTAAAAGTGAGAACAAGCCACCGAGCAAGCATTTGTGTTCATCACAGCCATGCATTTAAAATCCCAGATTTGACCTCAGATCTTTGCAGGAAGTGAAAATTGATCAAGTAAATCAAAACATCACAAGCAGTTTTAAATAGGACTTCTGTTGTGCAGCGTAGTGCTCAGACACCATTTTGAACTCAAGTTGTATCTATTCCTGACAATATCGCATGAGAAAATAAAACCTGACAAGTATAAAAAGCTGCATATATTGAAACAGTTAAGGAAGTTGATTTTTCAGTCACCAGTAGAAGTCAGTGTCAACTGAAATAGCATGGAGCAGTGCCAAATTCCCAGTGACTAGGCTCCCTGCGTATCAGGAAGCCAGCACTTCATGAGCAGACATGGGCTATTTTGCACCTCTGGGGCTACAAGTGTTTACATTTTCTAAATAGGAGACTATGAGTCTGTGACTTCCATCTCCTCAGGTCACTGCAGACAGGAAGCTCAATCCACAGATTGAGTCTCATCACAGCTTTGTTCTCATGCAGGTCACAGGAACATGCAGTTCCCTTTAACCCCAGCCAGCCAAGTTGAAAAGTACCTGAAATGGGGAAAAGCCAGCTGAAACAAATGGATCTTTCTGATGAATGTTTACAGAATAAAGCTTTCTAAAAGCAAAAGCCTGGACCTGCATTAACCAGAAATCCCAATGAAAACAAGAAGCCCCAGATGAGGTACACTACCACAGAAAGCAAAAACATCCCCAGTCACCTGAAATTTGGTGCTGAGAATTAACATTTAACCAAAACTGAAGTTAACTTCATTCATCTGCTATAGAGACTTCCCAACTCTGGATTTTGTCAAGGATGTGTCTGAAATTGACCATTAGCATTTATTTATTTTGAATCTTTTAAAACAAAAGGATCATAGACATTTTTAAAAGATAATCAATGTTTAAATATGAAATAGCTATAGTAGTGCTATAAAGAAAACTGATTCCTGCACTGTGTTTCTAAGTAGATTTATATCCCATACAGAAGCTTCCTAGCAACACTCCTGTTTCAACTGAGAGATGGGCTACACGATGAAACATACCTTCTTGATCTCAACTATTTACAGGTAAAATCTCGAGCACTGTGTTTGCTTCTTACTCGCAGCCTAGCTTTGACTGGCATGTCTTGCTCACCAGCAGCTGTAAGAGGCAGTATATGTAGAAAAATCAGATGAAACACACTAAAAAGGATCCTAAAGAAAATGTTCCTCTGCACCCAAAACACCCCTTCATATTTTCAAAGGAAAAAGATAACTGGATGTAAGTAAAAGAAAGGACAGAAACCTATGACCATGTCTTTTCCCTTAGACTTTGAAAGGATTTAATAATTTAAGCAAAATAAGATTATACTAGTATGAACTCATATATTGTCACCTTCTGTTCCACACTGCAGCAGCATTCATTCTCATGCAAGACAACCAGCACTATTCCCAAGCCTGACTCACATTTTGCTTTCTGCACACCCATTCCACTGCAACCACAAGCAACAACTTTTTGGGATTAAAGTCTGTCAGTATCCACAGGCCTATCTGAATCATTTATCACCTTTACAAACATTAGACAAATGCTTATCCATTTTAGTATATAAAAAAAAAAAACCTTACAACTACCAAGCATGTTTTAAATGTTGACATCTGCACATGTATGCATACATGGACTCAGCCCAAAAAGCTTATCTCTGGAGGTTCAAATAGTAGATCTAGATGCTTGATCACAGTGCATAATTTAAACCAACCAAAAATATTCATTTTTACCATGACATAGCTCCATAACACAAAGCACTAGTGTGTGTCTCTCCAGAGAGGATGTCTGCTTGTACATACAAAAAGTTACAACCTACATTTATGCTGACTTAGCATCATATCCTTACGGTATCTCATACCACGTTATCTGATGCTCTGCACGCCAAGGACTGTTTTTACCTGTGTGGCTGCTTAACAAGAGGCCGCATGATGGCACTGTGTAACCAGTTTCAGTGCCTTAATTACAGGCAGTTTTCTGTAAAATGGGCATGGACTGTTTTCTCCCAGCTCATTTGAAATGGTAAAGACAAAAAGCCAAAGGAAGATGCATTTTGTCACTTTCTTTCATAGTTGTTATAGTTTAATTCCTGCAGCTGGTAGACTATACCTATTAAACTTCTCTCAGCAGAGATGGCCAAGTTATTTCAGAATCAAAAGCTATTAAAACACAATTAAGGATCAGCCAAAACTGGAAATCTCTATACAGAATTTCCTTAATCATATTTTTGTTTAGCTTGATATTCCCCTGAATTCCTTGAAGTTTGAAACATATATAAGAAACTGGAGATAAAGACCAGTTATTGTATAATTCATTACAGTTTAACACTTTGGCTGATACCCCAACAAATTTGAAGATGAAACAGAATGAATATCAGTTTTCACTTTATCAGATGTCTGCTAACTTCACAACAGCAAGTTTCTAGTCCTAACTGATTGAAAGTCAGCATTTGCAACAGGACAATTCCAAAAAGGCCCATCTACCCCGCAATGAGTAAAAAGTACTTAAGGGAATGAAACATCTTGAGGAAATATCCATAAGCAGGAAACAGTGAAAATGGGTATTCTCTGCTCTGCCTGCTGCCCTTTTAAAGACTAAAAGAAGTCTTCATTATGTCATCACAGCAGGGCAAATGCACTCCCTTCAGCACCTGCAGACCAGACAACCCATCAAAAAGCATAAGGGCTCCTTCACTGCATGCATTTTTTAAGCTTCCTAGAAGTAACACATGAAAGGAGTGTGGTTACAGATTCACATCTCATCTTCATGCAGTCAGGTTGCAGCCACAGTAAGTCTCCAAGAAGCAAAACTGTGGGATGCAGCAATGACCCACACCAAATTAACCTCATTCCTTTACTAGAGCATTTTAATCTCATAGTTTGCAATCATTAAAGCATATTTCTTTTTACTTTAGACACTACTGTAAAACATGAGCTGAAAAGCTGGTCTTGCTGTTGTTACTGCTTGCAGTTACACAGTGCCACAGTGAACTAACAGCAATGCCTCCTGTTCAGAGCTTAGGTGCATCATGGAATGCAGAAAGGCTTTCTACCTCAGCCTGTGACCAGAACACAGGCATAGCATTGCAATTCATGTTAAGCATGAGCTGAAAGCTGAAGGCAGCTCAGGCTGCTGTCATTCAACTAGATCAGAGCACTGCCCAAGAGCAAAGTAAGTGAAGGCTGACCACCTCTACAACTTGCCTTATGTGATGAAGAACAGGAGCTAAGACCATTAAAACACAAGAAAAAAGATTATTGAACCTGTGTGCTTATAACTTGGAGGATGGGGTTTCCCCAAAGAGCACAGACAGAACCCAGCAATTAGCACCACATAATGTGACAATCAGAAGCAGTCCACAGCTGTGTAAGAATCCAACACACATCTTCAATAACTACTATGAGGAGCAAACAAGTTCAAGAAGAAAACACCAGAAAAGTACCAGCTCTAGTACTTAATTTACACTAGATACACATTAGTTTTAAATAATTGACTATTAATAAAGTCATCTAAACAGTTCAGAAGGGCCTCAACTTATGATGACATTATAGTCTAATCAGCAGGTACTAGCTTCCAGATACAGTGGACAATAGTGTATTACAGTCTTGCTTTGAAGCTTACCCAGGCTCTGCTTTAATAGTCTCCTTTTTCAAAAGACTATTGTACTATCTACATCTTCGGTCTATTGAAAACAGACAAGTCCAGTATTATACAGGTTTTATTAACTTTTATTTTAAAATACAGAACTATGAAATTTGAACTCAATAGAAGCTTCAGAATATGCATTAAATATCATAATTTGGAGGTGGCATGTCAATGATCTCATCCAGGGTAGCAAGGAAGTCAGCAGTTGATTGTAGCAAGTCTGAAAGTTGGATAGAACAAATTAGTTTCTCATGAAATCCAGAATTTAACTCCCAAATATAAGCTAGCTCCCAGTGGATAACATACGGCTCTTGAATGACTGAGGGAAGTAGTTTGAATGCATAAACCAATTGCACTTAACTAGTCAGTTCACAGTGCATTGCAAAAGATTGCTGTGCACAGGTTTTGGCTGGGGTAGAGTTCATTTTCTTC
>NW_009951568.1:0-6326 GCF_000696875.1 Nestor notabilis | reverse complement strand
GACTGCTGTAGCTGAACCCAGGACAGCACCTCTGGTTTGTGAGGACATATGACTAACAGAAATTCAACATTTAAAAGAAGCATGCAAAATCAAAAGACAGGAAAAATAATAAATTAACCACCCAGATACATATCCCCAGATACATGAGCAGGAGATAATGGAGAAGTAACAAGAATTATTGTAATTTCTCCATTAAGATTACTCATTGACAGGTAACTGAGTGGTTCAATATAACTGATACAGGGGATGGTAACTGGATTACCATGGGTCTCATGGGAAAGAACAAACCTACAGTGGGGAATTTTATGGGATTTATGAGAATAGCAACAAGCAGACCAAAAAGAGAAGTCTCCTAGGTCTACAAGTCCTAAATCAGACTGCCCTTAGCAAAGTCATCTCTATTTTATTCATATGGAAGTTATCTGCAAAATATACCACAGTGTTACTCAAGGAATGGCATTAACTTCTTTCTAAAGGTGATTAACCTACTTCCTCTAGTGCTAGGGAACAGACTAGCCAAAATAATCACCTGATACAAATCCCTTCTTGTGAAGGCAAGGATTTCCTTTATTTCTTCCATCTGGTGTATTCCATGACAGAGTAACTCAACTGAATCCCTAGAGCAAGCTGTTTCCAACTATTATCTTCTTGATTCCTCAACAAGAGTAAATATTTGATGGGTTTTTGAGAGTTATGGACAAGGGCTAGAAAAACACAGACTATATATCTATTTGCATAAATATTTTCTCTAATATTTTAACTCAATAGTTTTACCTCTAGTTCACAAAGGATCAAATTATCCAAATCACACAGTGACAAAAGCTTTCTTACAGAATTTATTAAGCTTTATACTGGTGTTTGACTTTCAATGAATACTAAGATTCACCAGTATAGAGAAAGCAAAATTCTTCCAGTTCTCTTGTCCATAAGCTTTGTTGTCACTGTTTACTCTCTAAAGTCTTCTGTTTTCTGCAGAATGTGTAATCATACTGTATTTCAGGAGTGCTAAATGTGAATATGCTCATACCTATGCACCATCTAATACAAACCCCCAAAATGTCTGTGTTTTAACTTTTGACCTTAACAATATGATCAAGTTAACAATGCATTTAAAGTTAACAAACAGATTATTTTTGGACTAAGCAAGAAGCACACACACTCATTTTACCATGCAAAAAACTTCCTACTGTCAGTGGCCTTTGTAATGTAGATCTAAAGTAGTCTTGAACAATTATTAATAAGAACTCAATGTATGTTTCCACTGATGGTTTCTAAAACTCTAAGGAAGTGAAAACTCTTGACAAAGAGTAATTTTATTAATTTAATATATATGAGTCTATAACTTGCTGTTACAGAAATCTCAGCAACCTAATAGCATTGTATGGAAATATCTTCAATAACCACCATTATATATTATTGTTTATTGAATACAGAATTCTTTAATCTGGATAAATACAGAAAGTTTTGTCATAATGATAACAGAAGTATGAGATTGGCAGCTAAACTCTTGGTTTGGTGAAGATGAGAGAAGCCACTACTAAGTATATACACACTGTACCACAGATGTTCCTGAAAAATTTAGTGGCTGATTATTATACAAAGAACTTGCCAAAAAAAGAATTTTGTTGTTGTTGTTGCATCATATAGATAGGAAATTATGTTTTCTTTCATCTGAGTCAACTGTGTCATTCCTGTTATTTCTGACAGAAAAAACAGCACCTTTGGTATTGGCAAGTGAATTCCGCAGCCATAAGTATTTAAAACAGCAATTAAAAAAAAAAATTGTGAATAGCCATCCTCACATGACATATAAACACGTCTGTGAGCAAATCAGATAATAATGCTTCTGTAGAATTGTACCTGTGTTTGTGGCTGCTGCATTCACATCTGTCTGGAGACAGATTTTGTTGAATCCCATGTGTCAGCATATTCCAGGCTTTATACAGAATTTGACAAAATGTATACAATATTCGACAAAATGTGTCATATGCCAAACAGAAGTGGATTCCATGGTGGAAAGTGTGGTTTTGTGTAGATGCAGCACTAGTCTCCCATACACAAGAAGCTGCTGTCTGAATCAGGACTTTTTCACTAAACAGGTCCTAAAAAATATGTACCAGTGGAGAGGTGATTATGCAAGGAAAAGCACTGGGGGATGTGAAATTACACAGGGGGTTTGCTTTAAAGCTGACGATGGATAGGCTTTTTATATAAATTAGTACGTAGGCTACCACCCACAGCTCACTTGTAGCTGACCTAGTAGCCTAGTCAGCTTCTGATTCTGGAGATGCTTTAATCAAAACAAATTAGGTTACTTTAGAATGTGCAAATAGCAAGTCTTCCTTATTCCAGGCCACATTGAATACAAATTACAGAGTACTTGTAACAGCACTTTTGTAAGGAGATCTAATGCGGAGAATAATCCCAGGCAGAAGGAAAAGGAACAGCAGGGCTAAAATTGTCAATGGTAACCTTTTATGTTAATAGACCTGAATCAAAAGCGGCTGTTTATCCACAGGATAGAGGTACCAATGGCAAGTACGCAACACCAGAATTGGGAGAGTGAAACTATTTGTGATAGGTTAACACATAAATATCAGTAGCAATCCAATCCAGAGATCAGCAGTGATATAAAACTGAATAATGAGACTCAAGCAGAAGCATCTTCATGAAGAGTTCCAGTATTTTCCCCAGAATCCATATTCCCTTGCTGTGAGCAGATATTGCTTTATCAGATACAGTCAGCTCAGCAAGATGTCAAGGGTGGAGAAAGTCATTGCTGAGTTTTAGAGTGAGAGTGACAGCCATAGGTTTAACTGTACCAGATGGGCAAACCTGTGGCATCTGAACAGTTCAAGTGTGAATCTGTTGCAGAAATTGTGATGTGAATGGCTGCGGGCAAGCTCTCCTGGTGGAAAGCCTTCTGGATCTGCACCAGAAGTGGGGAAACGAGCCAACACTAGTTGTTTAAGCCAACATCAGCAGGTCTCTCAGGACTCAGCTGTCTGCTCATCCCACTCACAGTCCACAATAAAATGTTGCATAAATAACTGTCTAAGCAACACAGATATCTTCTGTCAATGGACTACTCTTGACTCCTTTACTACAGGATATGCGTGACTTTGGGCTATAGGAAGATTTTCCAGTATTGAGATCCTTGCAAGAAAAGATTAGCCATGCCTGAACTATATAACATACACTGTTGACCATTTAAAAATATAACAACATCTCTCATTGTTTTGTAATAATCAGTGTTCAACTGAAAGCAGAAATCAATGACATAGCTGTTTCTGTAGTGTCAGTGATACAAATCTTTTTTTACCAAATAAAGGTAGCAATAGACATAAAAATAACTTGCAGAGAAAATTCAGGTTGGAGAATTTCTTAAGAACCTCCTCATTTCCTTGTTCCCTTCCTGTAGCAAAAATGACCCAGCAGTTAGCAGCTTTAGAACTATACACTGCAGCAATTCCTCCACCTCAGTGCTGTTGAGTGAAAATGCTGTACTCCAGTGGAAGTGAAGAGTCAAAACCAGACACATAGGTTCTGTTCAGCTTCCCCCCCTCCCCGTATTTCATGGAAAATATGTTTTATCTTCTCTTTTTAAAATTTTTGATGCTGAATTTTTATTTTTCATGAAAAAAATACCCCATCAGTTTTACTTAAACATGCACACAAACCCCAAACCACTGGTGAGTCAATTTGATAAGACATACACTTGTTTTTGTTGTTAATGGAAGTATTCATCAATCTAAACTCAATTTGAGTCAATAGAAAGTAATCAAGAAAAATTTTAGAGTACCCTTATAATACAGAGCATTTAGAATCCCTAGCAAGAAGTTATGTTCATTGCATTAACATGTGATTCAGGGGGTTATTTGAGTGTTCTTAAATCAGTGACACCTTAAACATGCTGGCTTTACCTGTTAGTGCTGGGGTTCATTGCATCTTAAATGTATGAAGACCAAGGTTTATGTCTACTAATGCACAATGCCTCTTTTGTCCTCCTAATGATGGAGTATATACCATGAATTTGTAGCCAAATAAGGTAGATTTATTGCTGTCTTTGTCCTGGTGACGTTGAATGCAGATGGATTATATCACCAAAACTTGTTTTCAATGTCTCCCCTGGAAACTGGGCAGAAAATGCTAAAGAAAATGCAGCTGCACAGAACGGCTAGGAATAACAGTTTGCACAAATTTTACTGTTTGTTTTCTTTATTACTGGTAATATTAGGTTTGGCTTTTAAACTCTTCTGTGCTGTGTACTAGTATCTGAATGGTTGTAAGAAAAATCTGTGAAACACAATATAATTTTAAGGTACCTGGCTAGAGCTTGGATTTTTTGTTGTGTTGTGGGTTGTTTTAAGGTTGTTTGTAGTAGCCAGAACCACAGAAAATTCTCAGAATAAACTGCATGGACCTCACTACACCCACTGCCCATGGCTTAAGCAAAGTGTTACAGTCTTTCAGTGGCATCCATAGCTGCCAGAAAGTGGTGAGACACTGCCAGTATAATATGCAGATGTTAGTAATAATGAATTCAGTGTTAGGCATACAGGAATGTGGAGAGAGACATGCCAGTGGCTGGCCGACATCATTGTATGTGGCCAGAATTTTTCACTGAGTTCACATGTGTGCTGTGATAACGTTTGTACACCTTCTGTCCAGATATATTTGAACACACTAGGGAGTAACTTCCTAATCAGCTGTTACCTGATGTCCATCTGCTATCCCAAATACCATGTGTCCTCTGTAAAATTTACCAATATTTGCTCATGGCTCATTGCTTTTATTGTATGCAGGATATGATTCTTTGTAGAAAACATAAATATCCCTTGAAGGTGGTATTCATATCATTTAACCTTAGGCTTCTGAAATACTGGTGCTCAGTCTAGACTGCAACATCAGTTCCCACTACAGGGAAATGAAAGCTAAACATCTCTGAAGGGAGTTTCATCCCTTTCTGAGACACACCTAGAACAGTGACAGTGAGCTCTGCTGTGAAGGCAATTTTCTCTTTCCTCTGAATACAGAGGACCAAATATTGCTAGTTTAGGTGCTGAAGTTAGATGAAACTAACCTACAAGAAAGATTAACATTAATCTGACTAAATTTAATTGTCTGTAACCTCAGGCTCTTAAAATCTGTCAAGAGAAATGTGCAATGCAACTCATTCTATGGTTAGATATAAAAAACAAGTGAGGTAAATCACACAGTAGCACTCTTCCTTCTTCTGTATTGATTGATTAAGGTCAAGTACATAAAGTCACTACCACAGCCGTTTTTGAGATGTATCCCCACCACAAGTAACATCCATTACAGAAGGTTTAATAATTACATCCTTGTATAAAGCAGCAGTTAGACTTGTGTGCTGTGTATATAATTACTTTTCACTGTGCTGGACAGACATTACATGTAGAAATATTCTTCACATGCAAATACTTATTCCCTAAATTCTTGTTACTGCATTTAAGACATGATGTGCAGGTCCTACTCAGCCTGAAATTCACTGACAACTCCTCTTAATTTAAATCAAGCCAGAAAAGCAATGTAAGTTACTAGAGAGTATCAAGTGATTTCTCTTCTTTTCCAAAAGAAGAAAGACATACTGCAGTCAGGGTTCTTCACATTTTAAATACATGAAGACCAAGGTTCAAGTCTCCTGTTAACTTCTTCGTGTTTTCATAATTGTGCACCATTACCTTGAGAAGCAGGAGTGGGAATCAGGAAGGAAAAGTAAGCTACAAGTGAGGAAGGGTGGGTTTTTTTTTGCTTGCTTGTTTGTTTTTCAAGAAACGACATCTAACTTTCAGATAGCAAACATATTTTGTCACTCAGTCAAGCTGACTAATTTCTAGAAGTGATCAGCACTCAGAAATTGACACCTAAAGTCAATGAATCATAAACAATTCTCTCAAAAGAAAAGCAAATATTATTATTTCCTGTGGAAAAAGTAATTTTTCTTAAGTCAAGTGTGATCTTCTTACACCTACCCTCTATGTACATCCCGAGAGAATATGAACTATTAGACTCCACCAGCTACAGCACATGGCTATGTAGCTTACCTTGTTGTATCTCTTGTTTTTAGCCCTCAGAATCCCCAGGGAGAAAGCCAAAGGTTGCTATCAGAGTCATAATAAATCAGTGAAAGATTCTTACTGGCTGTAAAAGACATTAGATTAGATCCTGTACTAGCTCATGTATTAAAAATTATGAAACTTGCAAAGACTAGTACCTATTTCCTTTTAAACTTATTGGGATAACGTATTTGTTACTTATATCAAATGGGAAAAAAAAGAAATAAAATAAAATAAAATAAAATA
>NW_009951567.1:0-5494 GCF_000696875.1 Nestor notabilis | reverse complement strand
CGATTAATTTTAATCTAACCAATGTAAAAATTCAAGCATAAAGCATTGCTAGGTACCATTAATAATTTAAAATAATTTCAGATGTCAGATTTCCAGTTACAGTTACTTGCAACTCCCTGGTGATCCTGGAGTAATCATGCTTGGGAAAAAAAAAATACTACATTTAATAATTCAATACCAGCTACTTATAGTGCTTTTATATCAACTGTTAGAGTGACATTCAATGCTTATTAGGAGCTTGTTGGGTATTTTTAAGACTGTATTATTCCAAGACTGCTATTTGGGAACATGTCGATTTTAATTGCGTTTAGCTTTGGTTACAAAAGAAGTAAGTAAATCACTAAGAAAGGGTCAGATTATTCCATTTAGCCTCAAGCTGCTTTTCTTTTAACAGTAGATATTTTACTTGAAAATTTTGTTCTACAGATTAATTATAAAACAGAAATAATGCAAGTTAAAAATAAAGGCAAATTTGAACAGCTTTTAATGAATACAAAATATTTTCAGAAAAAATTTAAAAATTACACTTTTTTTTTTTTAAATATTACAATTTATCAAGAAGAAATAAAAGCAAGTCTCACTTATCTCTTACCTACTGCTGGTATGGTGATATTGTATATTCCTCAAGTGAATGAAATCCTGGTGAAGGAAAATTCCTTAATTATTCCAGAAATAGTGAAAGTGACCTGGTTAGATTTGATATTAGATTTCTGAGCTAGTATTAAAATAGTTGTGTTTTTGTTTCATGGCAAAGCAAAAATCTTCTGGAGCTCTATTCTGGTGCCAGAAGGGTAAAAAATACCATGGTTTACATATAGAAAATAAATCCTGTTGTCTGTGACTTTCTTCCATTCCCCTTCTCCATCTCCGATTGAAAGAACTGGCTCTTCCAAATAAATTGGATTTGGCCGCATCATTCCCATGCTAATTAGTCTTCTTGCCTCTGAAAGAGTCCTGAAAGCCTGTTGACAACTCCTCCTAAATTATAAGAGCAAAGAGCCTTCCCTAATGAACTTTATGGTTGAGAGTCTGTAAAAGGAGAATGCTCTGTTAGTAGCTTTTAGATATGCCAGAGCACTTCTTGAACCCCAAGGACAGCTTTTATTAATCTAAGCACTCAGCTGGGAAGCACCTTGCCAGTCAGCCCTATTAGTTTTTCCAGTTCTGTCAACTGTATCATTTCCCAAATACAAAAATCTTTGGTATGAGCAGTTTTTTGCCATGTCTCCTAAATGGGCAAGCTGCCCTCTGATGTTCAGTGTTGCTGTGTATAATAAATATACAGAATGATTGTGTGTATCCCAGACTTAATGTGCTTTAAATTGATTTTGCTTGCAATCCTTGAGTTTTTTAGGGACTTGATAGCATGTAACTGTTAATTTGAGCTAGAACCTGAAATAATCTATATATTTGATGGAAGGTGATGACCTGTAGAGGACCGGAACTACCCTGGTGTTAGCAAGTGTGATAAATCTCCCATCTTTGTGAAGTCTTTTTTTTTTTTTAAAGAGTGGCTTGTGGTGAAGATTCAGACCACACTGAATTCCACAGACTGTGATTTAGGTAGTTTTGGGCCAGATTGGTTTGTTCCTGTTCCAGCCTTGCTGTTCTGATCAAGAATTGCACATTTGTCATGGAGTCCTGCTGTGTGCCTCCACTTCATGGTATTTTCCCCAAACTGAAGGCAAATATTCCCTGAGAGCTCTGAGCATACTAATGTCAAATGAAGTATCTTGACATTTTATATCCCATTGTATTAATAATGTTAGGACAGAGATGAGCAATGTAGGAATGTGCATGATTATAGAATTCATTTTATCTCCAGCAAAAGTGTTTCTACTTTAGAATTTGTTGCAAAAAATGTTTTACTTTAGTCTCGTCAACTGAAAAAATCACTGCTTGTAATAAATGCATATCCAGGTAGCAAACACCAGTGTCAGGGGAGGGTGGTGTAACTGGGAAATTTTCTTCAGAATTGGGAGCACTGGCTCCCGGCAACCCTATGCAAACTCAATACTTCTGCAAAAGCAGATCCAGGAGGGGTCTCTGGTCTGGCACCTGCTGGGGACCTGTCTAGCAAAGGTAAAGATGGTGAAACAACAGCAAAGGCTTGATTGATTACGGTTTGCAGAGGAGAGATAAGGGGAGAATTTAATTTTTTTCTTTTTTTTTTATTTTTTTTAATGGCAGAATGGATTAATGCTATCCAAAGGGAATAAAGGAAATAAGAAAGTAGACTTTTTACTTTCTGCTGTAGTTTCCCTCTCCTAGTGTGTGCACCAAGCTAGATGTTCATGGAGTGTTTTCATAGTGCAGCATAAATAAGGTATTCCTTTGCACCCCTTCTTCCAGCAACTCTGTGTTTGAGCTGGACCATGGCACAGGACATAGTCTGCTTTCTAACTCAGCTACAGGGCTCTGTGAATTTCTTGGATTTGCCAAAAAGCCACCAAAGATGAGGATGCAGCTTCTGTAAATACACCCAAGCAAACTAGATATGCTCAGTCAGTGCTGTTTCCTCTGGGACTGGGAGGAAACTTCCAGTAAGTACAATCTGGGTTGTGCAGCAGTTGCACCTCTGATTTATTTCTAATTTTAGATATGTTGTTAGCAAGATGGCAAAAGTGCTGCTGCAAAAATTAAGAAGTCAAAATGTTTGGTTCTTGCTTGATTTTGGTTTTATTTTTTCTTAAAAAAGGTTGTGTGTACTTCTGTATGTCAGTATATCTATACTCTGGGGTTTAATGGATGATTTCATCACATGTAGTCTAGAAATTCCATATTAATTTAAATGCTTTTGGATAGGATGATGCTTATTTGATTGAAAACTGAAAATAAAGAACTAAGACAACTCAGTTGTTTGAAATTGGCTCTAGTACAAATAGAGCCAAATTGTATTTATCTTCAGTCTTTTCTGGGCTCAATGTATTTGTGTGCTTTTCAAGAAAGGTTTTGACTAATCCTGAATCTTAGAAATTTATTATTTTCAATGCAGGATTTTAGTCAGTCAGGTTAATGCAGAAAGTTTCTAAAGCCTTAATAGCTGCAACCTTGCCAAGTAGTTAATACTTCTATAATGTCTTCCACTTGTTCTGTGCTTGAACTCCAAAACTGTAGTGTCTCAGATCCATCAGTGATTCCTGCCACGTCCAAACTGCCTAATGCTGTCATGTCCAGAGGGATACCCCTCTGCAGAGCCTGTGCTGTGAAGCAAAGGCCAGGACAGGGATTTCAATACAAGGTGGTGGTTGCACACAGTATATGCCTTTTGCATTATGGTTTCATTAGCATAATCACTGAAATATCTTTTACCTCCACATCTAACTGAGCGTTAGTAACACAACATCTCTGTTTTGCTTCTTGCGCCTTGCTGTTCTGCAAGTAAAGCAGTGGTGGTGTCTTTTAGAGAATGGTAATGGAGCCCATCAGATGACAAATACAAGTCATTTGGACAGATACTGTCCTAGGGTTGCATATAAAAATGTGCAGAACAAAAATCTCTTTTGCTGATTCTTGCTATCGTGGATTTACTCTTCTCTAGTATATGTATTTTCATTGTTTTGACATTTGTTAAAATGACAGAATAAGCCTGAGCTGTTTTTTATTATCTTGAGTCATGCACTTTTGTGTTTATCTGTATAAATACATATTTTAAAAAAATCCCAGCGTATAAACATTTTTTTACATCAGTAGCTATACTGAGTCCATTTTTTCTCAGAGAAAAAAAAATAAATAAATAGGGTGAATATGCATTTTCTCATAGTCCCATGTTTTCAGATGTTGGCACCAGGGAGTTCTCTTGTTTTCACAGAGCTGCCATCATCACATAAGGAAAGAAAACCTTCACTTATACTTCTGTTAATAAATTTGAGTTTTGTCTTAAAAGAATCTTGTAATGAAACAATGTGCTAGATAAACCCTCAGCCTTGGGATTACTTCTAAATTATTGATGTGAAATGGTATTTCAGTAGGATAACTTAGACTACACTTATAAACTTTGTGCATTTGAACATAGAAGCTGTCAGGACTATTCCCAGGCAATTTCCCTTTAGTAAGTCGCTTGTCGAGTCCAGTAATCTGGTTTTGTCCTCTCTGCCTAGAACCGTCACTGCTGCAGGCTAAACCAAGTATGTTCAACTCAACAGGGCCAGATGCTTTAATGGTGAAAGAAGGAGAACATCTTGGCAATGCTGTAATAAATCAGACCTCTGGGGAGGGGAATCTGGTCATTTCAGTGGCCACATATCTAAGCTGGTTTTAGAAGACAGCAGATGTTCTCTCCATTGTCTAGTTTGTTACATTGGTTTGGTATAAAATTTCTATTCAAACAACATTTTATAGATTTTACTGTTGATTTTTTGCAGTCTCATAACACAGCTTTTGAGCATCCCATTAACTTCAGGCATCTGGACACCCAAATACTCTCAGGTGGGGAGCAGAAATTTTGCGTGGACTGTTAGGTTTTTGTTTTTTTGGTTTTTTGTGATATGCACACATTTTTGAGAATTGCCTGTTTTTATTAGCTATTCTTCTCTATGGTTCTTAAAGATTTGCATACTTTCCTGGAGAACTTTGTCGTCACTTCTGAATAATAGAATTCATTAAAGAAAAGCAGTATATGCTGAAGTAATCCTTCAGAAACACCTACCTGAAAACTAGAGTAATAAAAAGTATCTTTAGCAGAAATGGAAACTTAAGTTTCATTTACATGGTGCTGTTCTCTGGTAATACACTTCACTGTGATTTTTCCTGTAAGAGACTATCTAAAACTGCAGAGCAGATCATATCTGACGTTTGTTTAATAAGGTGATGATCAGAGATGCTCTGTTGAGAAAGATTGAATGACGTTCTCATCTGCTGGCCCTTGCTGATGGGACTAGCATCTTTATAATAAAAATTAAGCTATTGATCTTGTGGTCAGAGGTGCCAAATAGTGTGCAAAGGCATCAGGTTGTAGCTTGTAATGAATATCATTTCCTGTCAGCACTCAGGGTTTTGTTCTGCTTTGTTAAGAAGACTTCTTATTTCAGTCAGTATTGCCTTTTGATTTAAAAAGGCAAGCTTTTGACTAAACCTAAATTACAAACCTAAATTCTCAGATTCTGATTCCAGATGATGTTGACCTTTTTCTCAAAAGATCCAAAGTCTGTGGATTAAGCAACTGTAGTTAGGGTTTGGGTTTTGGTATGCCATTGTTCTCAGGGATTGCTGTCTGAAGTAAGTTGAGCCAACTCACAACTCCTGCAATGTAGTGCCAAACTCTGCAAGAAAAGATGGACAATTAATATAGTCCTAAACCTAGGAGGGTAACAGCTATATACTTTTTTTTATTTATTTTTTTAAGGAGGCAAGATACATCTGAGAAGCAGTGATTTTATGTAAAAACTATGTGTGTTGTAATATCATAGACTAATAGAACAGTCCAGGGTGGAAGGGACCTTGCAAGATTATCTGGTCCAACCTTTTGTGAGTGTCCTGGGTTCAGCTACAGCAG
>NW_009951566.1:0-5920 GCF_000696875.1 Nestor notabilis | reverse complement strand
ACTATTCTATGATTCTATGATTCTAATAACACACTTTACTCAATCATATAAGAATATGACGGTTTAAAATACAGAAAATAGTAAGCAGAAGGATTTTATATTGCATAAATGAATGTGTTGAAATAACAGTTATGAAGTAGGAATGTACTGCTAGAGTGTGGACACAGAAGTAGATAAAAGCTCTGAAGCACTGTGATTGCACTTTTCTGAATTTTTATTTCAAATTCAAAATCATTGTGCAAATAATATTGCATTTCATGTCTTTTCATTTCATTGGCATTCGCGAGATCATAGATGTACTTAAAAGGTGTAAAATTTATAAATCAACAAACATTAGTTCTCACTCAAAATATGACTAAGCTAATTAAACCAAAGTGGTTCCTGAAACCAAGGATTTAGCAGGATTTACAGAACACTTTGGATATACAGAACACTTTACAGACACACACAGAGAGAAGAAAACTAATAGCTTGCACAACAATGCAAGCTAAATTTTTGAGATCTTTACTGCTGTTTCAAAAGAAGGTTGGCCAGGAAACATCCCTAGGCAATAAATTATTATTTATGATCAAACTATGTCATAAAAATTAAATTGGCAGCATAATACTGGGAAGAGAATTACAGTGACCAGAATGAAATACATGTCAGTAGCAGAGTACTTCAGCATGTGTTGTGGGTGAATGCCTATATCCAACATATAATCCTAAAATGTATGTCCATTATGGTAATGAAAACTGTCATCAGAAACATAGAAGAATCACAGGCTAGATGCGAATTGGATTCCAACAAGCCAGAAGGAAATCACTACTGGGAAAGGAATTGAGGCAGAGGGAGATATAAAATAAATAGCTCTCAAATAAAGAGCAATGCTTATGAAGGACTTGGAACACGTTGAACTGACATTTAATCAGGATCATATTTTTCTCCTTTCTATGCTGTAACTTCAAGAAATTCAATCAGCCTACTCTGGCTAGGAAAATAAATTTTAAGTATAAGCACAGATTTCTCATAGTTAACTCCATTTTGTTGTGAGTTTCTCCTTCTGTTCTTAGCATACATATATTGCTGTAATCACATCTTAAGCATAAGCATGTACTTAAGTCAGTGTACTTCAGCTTTAATACAGCAACAAAATCATCAAAGATCTTCACTGAAGAAATAATCTGAAATAAAGCTAAGCAGCTTTCAGCTGTGTAAACACAGGCACCTAGTGTTCTTTTAGGATCTGTTGAATATCTTGCCAGGGCTGCAGTTGCAGCTTCAGAAGGGCACAGGTCTCCCATGAAGATTGTTTTGCATATGCCAGCAGATGTCACATGGTAGCCTAGACCATTTTGAAATGGCACACCTATGTTCAGACAAATTAATCTTTTCCTATCTGATTTACATGACTAGAAAATCCTGAATAGACTAAATAGTTTTTTTGTTTGTTTGTTCATTTTTTTGAGGGGGAAGGATTTTTAAAAAACATGATTATTTTGTTGCTAAACAATCACTTTGTTGAGCACTACTGAAATCGTTCATATCAGCATGAAACAATGAAAAGCTGATGAGGTGGAGTAACTTGTACCATTCTTGGTTTTGTTATGATGCTGAACATGCAGGAGTAAAACTCCTTTAACTTCAAAAAATCTGATTTCCCACTTGTTATTAAAAAATGAAAAATGATTCACTGTTCAGCAAAGGTTATTGAGACACTAATGCCAAAGTCAAATCAACTGTAAAAGAATTCATACAAACATAATGAGGTTAAAATCCTCAGAGCTGTGGCCTTACAAATATGTTTTATTGCTTGATGTTAGAAAATAGTCCCTATAGGGCCCTTGCGCATGTTAGAGAAAAAGCAAAGTTGAGAAACAGCTTAAGTGACAGGGAAATAAAGTGTAAAGTTGACAAAGGTGAGAAGGTGAAGTCACATTACCCTCTTTTTTTTTTTTTCTCAGAGGAAATTAACAGTTCTTGCATAACAGGGGAAGGATACAGTGGGAGGGAAATGAGGATGAGTTGAAGGAGAGAAAATATTGAAATAAAAGCTACGATTAAAAATCATAAGAATTCAGTGGAGGAAATTAAGTGGGTCATACATATTCTAGCACATATTCCCCAGAGGGATAGAGAAAGCACTATTAGTGATGTCACTATGTGGATGAACTCTGAAATAAGAGAATGGGACAAAGAACCAAGGGTACAGAAATAAAAACACCTAAAAGAGCCAGTCATCATCTGTGATAGGTGGTAGAACTGTTTGATTTGTTTGTCTACAGTTTATTTTCTGGCACTAATTCCCTCTGGTGGGAACAGGAGGTCACTTTTTTCCTGGAAAAAAACTGTGAATGGTCATCTTTGGAGAAATCTCAGAAATGACCAGGAAGAGGGGCAGCAAGGAGGAATAATGCAGCATAGGTGCAGAGACTAAAACATTTGGGGTCTATTGATTAATCGTTTTTTTTTAAAGGTAGGCAAAGAGAGCAGTTTACTGTAAGGTCCTGGACAAAATGAGGTCCTGTCATACCATATCATAGGAAGAAAGGGAAAAAAGGTCAAGAACAATGCTGAAAGGGCTGAGCTGCAACATAATTTATGCAGATAGATTAGAGATCCACTGAGAATGCTGGCATTCCAGCATTTGATTTTGAAGGGACATGAAGAGAAATGCAGTGCTAGCTTGACAGTGCAGTGGTTCTGCAATGATTAAGTACTTGGTGAAGGGTTAAGTAGTTAAAACTCCCTGAGAAGTTCACTCTGGGTTAAGTGCACTCAGCATGAGGCTCAGTGAGCCTTACACAGCAAACAAAACGGTTTTTGAGGCTATGATCATTCACTGTCAGGTTGTACTCTCCAAACTTATTAATGTATTGCACAAAACATCTATTTTGTAAATGAATTGAAAAAG
The DNA here is from genome assembly GCF_000696875.1 of Nestor notabilis. Taxonomy (NCBI): domain Eukaryota; kingdom Metazoa; phylum Chordata; class Aves; order Psittaciformes; family Psittacidae; genus Nestor; species Nestor notabilis. The sequence goes on along the minus strand of NW_009951566.1, from coordinate 3,027 downwards.
TGCCATGTGTACATTGAATACATATATCTCATTACAACAACAATCCCACACTATAATATATAAAATGCTTTTGTTAAACAGTGCCCATCTATTTAATATCAAAACAAAATAATGTAGTATTTGTTTAATATTCATCCACTCTTTTTAAATGTAATATCCTTGCCATAATGTCCCTTGTGCTTTGATTACCATTCGCTGGCAGAAGAACTTAGTAATTAGTCTTGAGGTCAGATGTCTCAATTTGACTGACTAATTAGATTTTGAAAAAAATCAAAGGTGACCATGGACAGAAAAAAATGTTGTTCCTATAATGCAGTTATAGATACTGTGATACATTGGTCGGTATGTATAGCTGTATTGAGTTTACTTGGCAAGGTTTCTGGTGGGGTGGGCTGCAGGGGTGAGCTCTGTGAGAAGAGGCCAAGAACTGCTTCCATGACAGACACAGTCAGTTCCAGCCAGCTCCAAAATGGACCCTCCACTTGAAAAATCTGAGCCCATCAGCCAGGGTCCTGGTGCCTCTGTGAAAACATACTTAAGAAAAGGTAAAAACCTCTGCACAATATCAACTGTGAGACAGAAGAGAAAAAATGTGAAACAGCTTTGCAGACACCAGGGTTGGCGCACAATGAGTGGAGGAGGTTCTCCAGGCACCAGAGCAGAGATTCCTCTACAGCCCATGGAGAAGACCATGGTGAGAAGTTTGCCTCCTCTACCCCCCCACAGCCCATCAAGGGCCACAGAGCAGATATCTACACTGCAGCCTGTAGAAGATCCCATTCTGGATCAGGTGGGTATGCCCTGAAGGAAGATGCAGCTCATGGGCAGCCCACACAGGAGCAAGTTATCTGGCAGAAGCTGTGGCCCATGGAGAGCAGTCAAAGCAGGAACTTGAGCCTGAGAAGAAGGGAGGGGTAGAAGGAATGTGGATTTTTTTCACCTATTCTAGTTTTAATGGGCAATTAATTTATTTCCCCAAGTCAAGCTTGTTTGCCTTTAATGGTAATTGGTAAACAAACTCCCTGTCTTTATCTCAACCCACGATCTTTATAATCTTGTTTTCTCCCCCTGTTCTGTTGAGGTGGGGAGTGAAAGAGTAGCTTGGTGGGCATCTGACAGCAAGCCAGGGACAATCCACCTCACTAGCTCCTTATGCTTTAATAAAAAAAAGCCAGTTGAGAGTAAACAGATTACTAACAACATAATCAGGGTCATTTCTTGGTGGCAAATCAATCAGAAAAATGCTCATTACATATGCTCTGGTAGGCTTGTATTAATTTATTAGTAATTAAAATGAGATACAAATCAAACACTGATCCTAATAGTAGCCAAAAGGCTTAACTGCCTTTCTGTTGACTGACAAGACAATGCTATTTAGCTCGCTGCATTAAGACTGCTTATAAATTATTTCACATGCCCAGATCCCTAATGTCACACTAGAAACAGTATTTAATGAATGTATATAAGGATATTTTATTTTAGAGACACATAAGGTGAATTTTTTGTTATTCTAAATGTCTTACCTATCAACCAAATTATGCAGATACATATTATTTTATGGTTGACTATTATGTTCAATGTGCAAGAGCACAAATATTTATCATGAGTATTTAGCATTTAGTTGAGACACTCAATTTTGGAATGCTTAAAAAAGTATCATCGAACAATTATTTGTACAGACAATGAAGGAGTATAAATTCATATGTAGAGTCATATCAGTGACTCATATCATGTTTGTTGAGATTCTGGAGCTAGCAAAAAAATGACTGTAAAGAAGTTTACGTCAAATTCTTCCTCTTGTATGACCCTAGGCACATCCCTAAAAAGGAGATATGTATAGTTATGTAGAGCTTGGTAATTAATCTGAACTAACATCTAGTCATTTTGGGATTTGGGTTAGCAACAACTGGTTGACGGATGTCTTTTCCAAACCCTTCTTAGTCTAGCTTGCGGGGAAATATTCCAGGATACAGGTGTTGACCCCCAAGCACATTTAGGCAGAAGAGCATTATAACCTGAGGCTCCCAGCTCTCAAGGCAACGTTCTACGCAGTGGGTAGGCAATTATACAGAACATAGCTGATGTTATACTTTGCAGTCTGAGCAAATCAGGTTTGATCAGAACATGACAAACAGGTGGAGCCTCAGGCAGAGGGAAATCTGTTCACTGAATCCCAAATACAGAATCACAGATTCCCTTGTGAAAGATATAGAAACCTAGAGGAACAAATTCAGGCTTTTCAGTATGATTTCCTCTCACTACAAATGTATATATTGAAAACTTGCATAACTTGCCCCTTATGTGCTAATTAATAAGATGTCAAGACAGTGGAAAAGTGTTAGAATTAATTTCAGACATTGTTTTCTTTCTAACCATTAATACAGAATGGATCTTATTTTCCTCAGATTCGTAGAATCTCATTTTAGAAGTGCCATATATGTGTTTTCTGATATACTTTCTTGTGAGAATAATTCTCAGTCACATAGGCTTTGTTCTTGGAAAGTATTTCATAATCTCAGTGAGATTTCTTTGGCTTGCTTCTAATTTACTACTCTTTTCTATATAATTTCTTCTGATGCTTTGGAGTGAGTACCTTTTAGTTATCAATATTTAATTATTTTAACTACCTTGACTTCTTTTATTTCTCAGTCCATCCTTCTAGTTCCTCCATTTTATTAATTTGCCTATTTAACTTCAGTTTTTCAATATCTTTCTAGAAGTTCAGGTATGTCTACGTACAGAAAATTCCATATTAACTTCTTACTCATTATCAGTTCATCATCATGTCTCACGTTGAAGCCCCATTGGAACCTTGTCTTTAATTTTCCATCACCTTAATCTCAGGCTTGATTTAACATTGCTAGCTGCCTTATTTCTCCCCTCTTCTGAACACCATCTTAGGTACAGAATCTGACATTTGGATTTATTAAATTTAATCCCATTAATCTTTGTCTAGTGCTTCAATCTATCTAGATGCCTATGCCAGGCACCTTGTTCCTCAATGTCCTGGGTTCAGCTACAGCAGTC
>NW_009951565.1:0-6000 GCF_000696875.1 Nestor notabilis | reverse complement strand
TATTCTATGATTCTATGATTCTATAAAGGTTTAGCAAACTTGACTTTGTTGGATTATGTCTTGATCTTTCTCTTGTTTCTCTCTTTGAAAAGGAAGTGCCTTATGTTCACTAATATAAAGCAAAACATAGCTTGGGAAATCAAGATTAAGATCAAGCTCTCTTTTTAGTTAGGGGATGGCATGCTACCATTCTTATTCCTTTACTGCAGCCACGAAGAAGGCATAATCATTTTCTGAATTAAGGCCCAAAGATTTTGGATTTCACAACTGCTATCAGTAAACCTGCCATGCGATTCTGGACAGATTTGCAATATTTAACAGCTTATTCTGTATCTGCAGACTACTATTGAGATATTTTTCCTGTACTTGGTCAATAATTGACCTTCACCTGAAAGATTTTGCTGGCTTCCCCCCTTTCCCTCAGTCAAAAAATTGACCTAAACTTTATTTTGTCTTTTCCTCACATTCTGGCAATGTAAGCTATAGAGACAGATGACTCAGAATTCATAAACAGGCAGTGTTGCTTTTTTTAACTGATCTGAACTGAAATGAACACTCTTGTGGCTAGCAAGTTCTATTAGACCTTCTAAATGAAAGCACACTAGTTCAGTTCTTAAATTAAGAAGTGTTAGGAAATAGGGAAGCACATGCAGGAGGGCTTTGTGTATCAATAGTCATCCCGTTAGATGCTATAACGAGGTATTGAAAAGTCTGTTGTCTCCTCCCTCACTCCCCTCCATTTAACTAAAAATTTTGCTTTTACTGCCAAATAAAACCATACAGAATTATTTAGAAAACAGGAAAAAAAGGTGTAGAGAAGAATTATCCTTCACCATTCATAAAATCAGTATTTTTGTCCAATCATTAATCTGTACATTTTCCAGAGACGTCGGCAACTGTGGAAGCTATTTAAACACAGAACTAAAGAACTGGAAATGAAAGATTAGGCTTACACACTCTTTGTAAATCTTTCATGGAAGTAAAGAGAATTCCTTCTCTCTTCGTTTATTCAATAGCTGTGTGGTTAGGGCCTCATCTGATATACAATGTGGGACAATCAGGTTCAAGACCCTCTTTGTCTGCACGTTCTTGAACCCACATTTTCACATTCCCAGAAGAGTTCTTAAGCCAGTGAGAAATCTATAATTGGCTTCTCTCGATCCCCATGGAAAAAGCTGTTCTGCATGGATTATTTAAATACTGAGTCAAAGAGAGAGAATGACTCTTTGGTCTGGTGGTTAAAGCATTCACTTGGGAAGCACACAGCTAGGTCAAAGCAGCAGTTCAAATAGCTCAGGTGAGAATATACCACTGCAGAATAACCAGTGGCTAGGTGATTACCCTGGAAGGTACAAAATAAGGGTTTAAATCTCAGTTATGGGGAAGGAGTTGAAACCTAGTCTCCTATATATAGGAGTTACTGTATTAAAAAACGTATGGTAAATTCTTCAACTCCGTGGGTGTAGAGTGGGTGGAGAGGGGAAGATGAAGAGAAACAGTCATCTCCTTGCTGCTAGTTTTATGAATCTATTCCGTCTTCCAAAAAGAAAAAAAGTAATTAAAAATCCAGACCTAATATTGAAAAAAAAATAGATTTAGTGTTTTAAAATTTATAGCTATCAATCTACTCACCAGAAGTGTATTCAGATATTCAGAAATGTGTATCAGATTCAGATGTAAAAACACACTGTCCTCCACATTCAGGTTCACATTAGACTGGCAATTATATATTGGATTTTCTTTTTTTTTCCTCTTGAATTTGAGCTTTCTTTTTGCAATATACACTGATAACGTTTGTGCAGCCAGGATTGACTGCCATTTAAGAACTATTTCACAAATTACATTCTCTGAACTTGTGGGGTGGGTGGGAGATATTACAGTAGAAGCTCTATTAAGTTAACATTTCTAATTGTGCAGGGTATATTAATCATACTTTTTAGCACATGAGAAAGGAATGGTCATCCTTTTTTTCTCTTTTTTTTTTTTTTTGGAGATCATATTTGGATACAGTCAGTATAGTTCAACTGGCAATATAAGCTTTGAATTTCTATGATATCATGGTTGTAAGCCTCCTATTTTAATGCTGTATTTTATATTTAATTTATTATATACTGCCTCCAAATACATCTGAGCCTGTTTTGTAAGAGAAAAAATCATTATACTGAATAACAGAAAAGTATACCTGAATTGCTGAATGCCATCAGCACCAACCTGAGAATTCATTTGCTTTCCTGAAGTTTGGATGAAGGGTTTTTTGTTGTTGTTTAAACTTTAACAAAACATAATTCACTTATGGTATTTAAATCTTATCTTTTTTCATTGTCACTATTTCACTCCTAAAACCTTCATGTTTTTCTGACAGCATCCGTAAACTCAAGGGATATCAGTGACAAGTTAACTGGATGTAAATCTTCCAAACAGAAAGCGGGTTTCAACAGCAAAAGGCTGGTAAAGCTGAAATGTTCAGCCAGAAATACATCATGACTTTGGATAAAGGAATATTTTCAGCTTAATAAAATTACTTCTACTATTTAATTGGCTGATTAAAGTTACATATTCAGAAGTGCTCATTCTTAGGCCACTGCTATACAATATTATTGCTTACTGGTCTGTATCTCTATATAGCACACAGAGTCACTAATTCTTAACAAGAATGTAAGAACATGCTGTGCTTTCATACAGAACTTATATTTCCTTATTTTTTTCAAAACATGAGTGCACATAAAAATACATTTTTTTCCACTTTGCCTGCTATTAACAAACGTAAATCACATTTTTTTGATCTAGCATTTTGCCAGTGAACATGCTTTTTTGTATAAATTTTGCTTCTCGTGGGATGTCTAACTTCTTATGTTTCCTATGTTCTAGACTCCCCGAATATTCCTGCAAAAGTAAAACATCTTTTCCAATAAAGCAAGTTCACATAGTTTCTCTAGTTCTATTGCAGGAAATTCCTAATTTATTGACTCCAATAAATATAATCATCTTAACATAATTCTGCTTTGACATGAATATTTAAGATCTATTATGGAAAATTAATAATATTTTATAAATAGTGTATACTAATAACATTTATATTGTTTCTATCTCAGATCTATATTCACTGCATAACTATTCAACGTTAAATTGACCTCAAAATTAAGTTCTGAATTGTATTAGTTAAACTCACAGATGCAATTTTCCAAAAGCACTGTATTATTTTCCTACGTGTTCAGTACTGAATGACAATTCACCTTAACTTGCTTTAACTTCAGCATCACCAAGAAGAGAGCATTAACGGAAAACTCAATGTACACCAATGCAGCTTCCATCATAGAAAAGAAAGTTTAGCATTGAACCCTCTATGAACAGGACTGAGCACATGAAGTAAAAAACAACAACAACAATCACATCTACAACATTGATGGAGACTTCATCATATAACACAATAAAATACTGTGTTGCTTTTGCTGGTAAAAGGAAAGGACAAAGTAAAGATTTATGTCTTTTTTTAGAAATTAGTCCAGAAACAATACAGTTATCCACAGTGACTAAAAAAATAGAGAAAAAATAATTAAGAAGGCAAAGCTAATGTAACACATAGTTTGGTGTTACATTGCACCATATTCTTGCCCAATATTGTTCACTAATTTATATAAAAACAGAAAAGTAACTAAATTGTTTCTGGGTTATTGGTCCCTTAATCTTGTATATTAATTCAGGTAATGTACCACTACAACTAGCTTTCATTTAATTATTTTTATTTATGTACCATTAAACTCAATTTTCATTACTTTTCTTGCTGAGAAAAAGAGACGAAGAATCCACTGTATTTGTGTTATCTCAGTTCTAGTCCTCATAGGGCCCCTTTTTCTCACTGAAGAGAGAATCTTTCACAATCTTTAATGTCAGTTTTTATTTCTCTAATTAGGAGTTTCTATCAGGACCTTTTCACTGAACTCTTCACATTTTAATACACTTCTGCTTCACTACGCTAGTTGATTGTTTCAGAGTTTGTGCAGAACACATTCCTGATCTGCAAGAAAGCTGCTTTTGAGGTCTTTCATATTCTGCCATAATCCTCTGGTAATTACAAAGGCTCTCTCTGCAACAATAAGGAAGCCTGAGAGGAGTTCTATGGCCCTGCATCACACAATAAATTGTACTTGAGCATTTCAGCTAAATTTGCTTCCCTTGAGCCTCAAACTTGCATACAAAATCTGTGAGATGCCAAAACACAAGAATTGAAAGGTTATGATGACCGTAACTGTGTCTACACAAAGCATTGATTAAATGAAATACAAAACACAGCTTGGATAACAAAGGCTTTACTTTAGGACCACTTAAGTCCTCATTAGAAAAGCAAAGTTGACAGAGCTTAAAAACATTTTATGGCCGATAACTATTAAACATCTTTACAGATATTCTTTTTCTCCCCTAGAATTTTAACAGTGCTTTTGAATGCTCCTCTGCAATTACTCATACTTTTAATTATTTATTTTATTTTTTAGGGGAAAATGTGTCTTCCTGTCAAAGAGAAAGATCTTGCTAGATTTGTGACTTAGCTGCAGCTATTACTTCAGATATATGACCCACAAGTGAGGAAAAGTCACCTTTCCAATTACTGCACATAAAGGAAAAAGATACAATACATACCTTTACAAATACAAATCCCTCTTTGTTCTATTATCTTTTTCCTTCTTCAAGTTTCCTCTATCTATTGCTTGTTGGTTTTTACATTATGAAAGGGCTACACCATGTTCCATTTATAATGCAATCCAAAAATTATGAAGGTCCAGAATACAGTAAACCACCCCCTTACCCTGCCTTGGTCTAAAAAGCTTAAAAAAACCCACCTGCTTTATGGAGTTTGCTGCAGATATAACTGGACTATACTATGCTAAATAATGTTGTGGGATGAGAATACTCTAGGGTAAAAAAGGTCTAGATTCCTAGCTTTGAGAGGACATCTGGAATGTAAAGATCAATTCTGTTTAAAAGGTTGTGGTATTAATTTCTGGTGCTGTGGCAGTATATTAGAAGCCTTCTGATATTTGTTACCTTAAGTTTTCCAGTTTAATATATTTTGTTTCTTTCACCACGTAAAGGAATATTCCCTACAAAGAATAGGGGAATACACTATCTGTTGTCAAAAACCAAATACAACTAGGGAACTGTGCAGACAATTTTGCACATATTTCACCAGTGAGCTACAGCTGAAAGAAAATTAAATGATCTTTTTTTTTTGCTCATTTCTTTCATTGACATGGTAAACTAACATAGACACAATTCACAGAAACAAGGACAGAAAGATACCACTAACATGTTCCTCATTTTTTTTGCTTAATAACACAGTTCTTCAAACAATCGTTAATTATATGGAAATCTGACTTTCATGTTTCAGCTCTACCTAAAACTTATGTAACTCCTACTTCCCAGAAACTCTCTTAACGGTAATACTGCAGGGAGTTTGTTGGTAAGTATGTTTCTGTCTCTCATGATGAAACTTTTACTACTTTTAAGAAATACTCATCTACTCAATGAGCCAGAGACAGTAAAAATGGTTCTATTCCCTGTTTGTTGAAGCAATTTACATGGGAAACCCACGTTCTAATTACTATACTAATGAATATTTATATATTGCATACAAAGTGGAAATACATCAACAAAGAAAATGTCGGAAAGTGTTTTGATTAAGGTACTTGCAGGAAAGGAGAGAACATGCAGGTTCAAGTGAGGATTGCATTCCCCTTTTTACAGGTGAGCTGGTTATTTTATTAGCAGAAAAAGGCAACTTCCCCTTCCTCATAAAGCATAAATGAAAAATGGTAAGAGTTAAGGAGTACTCCAAGTATCTAGGAACAAAGAATTTCTGACTTCCACATGAAAAATTAAATGACTGCCCACAGGCTGCATACATGTAATAGTGAAGGTGTATGCATTTGCTCCCCTTAATACAGCAAATATTAGGACTGTTTTTTAGTCTTCTAATCCATTGTCGTGGTTTAAGCCCAGCCGGCA
>NW_009951564.1:0-5887 GCF_000696875.1 Nestor notabilis | reverse complement strand
ACCTCAGCCTTTTCCTCATCCTCAGTCACTACATTTCCCCTAGTATCCAACTAACTTATTAATCAAAGGCTGCTGAAAACAGACTTGTAAGAAACATAAGTACTATATTTTCACAAGTAATAAATCCAGAATGTCTGTTACATTCTCTCATTGTGATGTCTTGAATGCTGGGCTTTCTTAAACGAATTTTTGTGAAGTAGAAGATAACTCTTAAAAGCATCTAAATTCATGAATAAAAAGAAAACCCTGAAGTAATGGAAAATGCACGGCGAGATCTGGTAAATTGTTTCAGTGGGCTACTCTCCAATGATTCATTTCTGGTCTGAATTGATCTAGTTGCAATGTCTACAATATTCTTTCTAACTAATCTTTTTCCATCTCCATTGTTAGACCATACAGCTGCTTTTTATCAAGTTTGTGCTCTCCTTTACTTGAGAAGCTATACAGACTTTTATTTCCTGTATTAGCACTGCAGATAAGAGTGCACAGATCCACCTCCTGCAATATGGTTGCATCTATGCACCTCTTGCATTTGGATCACACATACTTACATCCCTAATTACCACCAAGGTCCTCCTTAACTGTCACTGTCTAAGCTAAACAGACCTAGCTTCTCACACTTCTCACTGCCAGGTACAGTTTTCATATTTTGTGTCATTCTTGTAGATATTATCTAAAGGTTCTCTAATTTAACAAGGTATTTATTGGTCTGTTATGAAACTGGACAGTAATTCTGGTAGAGGTCATACTTCAGTGCCAATATAAAAGCAAAATAACCCTCCTTCATGTTTTTCTATGAAACTAAACTATTTAGTTAAAATAATACTTTTAAACAACAGTAAATAATAGTTTAAACTAAATAGGTAGTTCAATGGTTTAAGCTATTAAACTGCTTCCAAGGATAGCACCTCCTGCATTTCACTGAAGTCCTGAAATCACTCAGTTACTTTTGAATTCCCAGCAACAAGTACATTTGAAGACCTATCAGTTAGATAGTTTGTAATCTGTCCAGTGCCTGCCATGTTGATTCTGATCATGTCAGCTGGACTATACTGAGCACTGTGTGAAAGTTTTTTGGAACGAGTTCCTCCTACAGTTATTCCCACAGATCTTACTAATGAAAACAATTTTTTTTCTTCTGGCTCCTGCGATAGTTTTCACTAGTTGTTCCTAATTTTGATGTACCTACTCCTATAAGAGGGCCTTGTAACCTAGAAAGAATCCTTAAAAAATTCTCAAACTATTTTAAGAGAAAGACAGAATATACAAATAAAGTAAGTGAAAAGACATTACAAAGTGAGGAAAAGAATTCCATCTTTGATATGCGTGCCAAACCCCACATGATGAACCTTAGTGAAAATTCGGTGAATGTAACAATACATAAATGGCACTCCTATGGAGTAAAGTTTCAGGTTGAAGCTAAACTGATTTTAAGTGTCAACAGAATTTTAATATTTTCAAATCTTTCCCAATGATCCTGTAAGTATATTATTTAAATCCAATGTAAATATAAAGAGGTTTGGCTTGAAAACAAAGGGACAGAGTTCCTGCCTGACAATTGCATCATAAATCTAGCCAGGAATCAGAGTGAACTAGCCCACTGAAAGCTGGAGAACTCTAATGATAAACAAGCACACTGGGAGGCACAGCATTATCGTTAAATGGATTATTTATGCTAGTTCTCGAAACAAGGAAGGGAGGTGAATAATCCTCTTCAAATCTCAAGGCTGCTGATCAAATAAAAATTTCCAAGCACAATAAAAAATTGGCTCCTAGAAATATATTGGAGCTCCTTGAGCTTTTCTTTCCCCAATTCAGGAAAGAAAAAATTGTTCCACAGCTGCAAAGAATCAATTTTTGGTACTCCTGAATTAGGATTTAAGTTCCCCATGAGACTGCTTAAGCTTTCCATCCCCTTCAGCTCTCCGTGGGAGGCACCCATGGTTCTGAGGAAAAACACTTCTGAGGCCAGGCCAAGTTTGGAGCTAGACAGCATGGCCAGGTGTTGAAGCCAAGTCTGTGAACCTCCATGGCACAGAGGTCCTTCAGACTCATAACTGGGGTGGGGTAGGGGGAAGATTCACGTCCAGGAATTCCTGCTTTTCTTCCCACTTTGTGCCAGACTTGGCAGGATCTTGTTTTGGGTACATGGGGGAAGCATATTTTTTATTTAACTTTCAGTTATGTATAACCTTGAAAAAATTAAGCCAGCCACAAACCTGGTAGGTTTGCACAAGATTTGAAGGTGAAATTAACATCACATGTACAGGCAGTGATCAAAAGCCCAATGGAATCAGTGGGCAGTTTTCCACTAAGATCAATGGGCTCTGGATTACACCTATAAAGCCTGACTAACGAGGCATTATGTGGATTAAAAGCACAGGTTAAACTAGGAAATACAGTACATCTGTGCCAGTGGGATTCTGGATCTGTTTGGCTTCCCATACCAATGAATAGCGTAAAGGGAACAGAAAGTCCCTTGCAAAGCTATTGCATGTAGTCAGACCCCGCACTCTCATAGGGCCCATGGGCTCCAGGCCTGCAGGAATAAGGACTTAGCTTGCAAACTCACTGCAAGTACCTTGGTGTCACATACATTACCAGTGTTCCATAAAGTATGACACTAACAATGTGCATTTCCTTCTTTTCCTCCCCTCTCTCATGTATTTGCATCTGTTGTGCACATAAAGGTAAGGTTTTATCAATTTAAAAATGTCTGTATGTGTCTAAGGCAGACAGAGAGAAAGCACTCTTAGGCATTTTGAAGAACTGAGTCAATACCTGAAAGTCTTGCAGGATGAACTTATGACCAAGACAGGTTTCCACAGTCATGTATTTTGTGAAAAGCACGTAATGAGATGCAATAATCTATGGTAGGAAGGTTCTTACTACTTTACATTTAAATGAATTTTGCTCATCAAAAAGGAACGCTGCACTATTTTCCTACAGGTTTGTTATCACCTGCATAGTGGCCAAAATATTGATTCTCTTTTCCACTGCATCTCTGCAAATACACCTTTTGGACCAGGTAAGGAAAAAGTAAATGTTATGACATCTGGGAGCTGTGACCTCATTATCAACAGAGAAGATTTTAGTCATGTAAATGGCCAGAAGGAACAATGGTTAAGCATCCAAAAGTATCCTAATTCACAGAAATTAAGAATACAACTGACAGTGCAGATCAAAAAGAAGGTGGGCTCTTCTGCCATCTGCGGAGGCAAAGTATTGCCTTTCAGCTGTTCCCACCCAAGCTACAACACTCAGTATGAATCATGATCTTGCAAGAAGCAGATGATTTTTTCTGCCTCTGTAAGAGGCCATAAATCCCACATAGGCCCAAAGGGACTCAGGATTCTGTTCGTTTTTAAAAGTGCCAATAAGTTGCTGGTTTATATACTGTTCTACACAGACTGCTGGTGCTGAGTCAGTTCTCATTCTCTCCTTCCTGCCTTTCTTAACACCAAGCAGCTTGGAGAGCTACTACTTCACTTAAATTGGTTAAACAAAGCTTTAAATATTATGTCAGAAAATGTCAATAAAATAAAAAATATATCTATCAGCTAAATAAGATTTAATTGAGACTCTGAGCCTTCGTATTTCAATGCTTATAGAGAAGTTGCATACCATAACATATACTATAATGTGCATCAGAACAACGGACATCCTCCCCTCATCTTTACAACACAGTCTATGGAACATTACTGAAAAGAAGATGTGACAGACACACAAATGGTCACAGAAACCACAGCATCGTCATGTAGAAATGAGGGCTGCATCTAATTTAATGTTTTGCATTTAAAGTATCTTGTGACGGTTGTATGTCTTTTCAGTTCTGTCACAAAGCTGCAGCAACAAAAACAGGCTGTGAATACAACAATACAGCGCAGAGATGAATGTAGCAGAACTCCTTTGTCTATTGAAACAGTATTTCTGCTCTAAACAGTTTCAGTATCTCACATATCTAATTATTTTTAAATAACATTGACTTTATGCAATAAAAAAACTTCCAACTGCACAGAATATAACAATGCAAGAAATGTAAGTCTATGGTGTAATGGGAAACACTGGTCAAAACACTGTGATTCCATAGACACCAACTTAAATATGTCAGGCTGAAGTGGACTACGTAGCCCGCATTTCTGAATCTGGATGAAACTAAATCTTATTGTCTTCTATTATTTGAACAGCATTTGCAAATACAGTATGGATTCAATGAAGAAATTTGTAAGTAACCCTGCAATGAGAGTTCTCAGTATAAATTACTCAAGGTAAGTTATTTATAACATTGAACAACTTAGTTTTCCTAATTTTGTCACAGTCACTGATCACTTGTAACCAATCCTGCATAAAACCTGCAGAGAAAACTACTATTTGCAGTATTCCTTGGCCTATTTTCTACTGAGCAATGCACTCTTGACCGTGTTCAGCATGGAGCATGGGAAAGCGTAGGTGTACAATTCTCAGCCCTGAAGTCAGGAGCTACTGCTGAACTTGGCAGGGATCGGGATCCAGCAGCAGCTGCTTCTCACAAAGGTCACAGAATCCCCCACCGTGAGAGGCAAGAGGACCTGCTTCTTTACTCCTGCCAATTGTTCAATGGAGCAGAACCTGAGAGATCCCAGTATTCACAGAAAGCAAGCCTTGCATCCCTGAATGTGCAGGTGTCTGCCCTCATTCTGAGGTCAGAACTGACTAGGAGCTGCCATACAGGTCCTTCCTTTGTTGTTCCCTCGTAACAGTTAACACACAGTCACGGTATAAGGCAACAGAGGTGTAAGACAACAAAATAAGAAACCATGTACATTATTCATTACCAAGATGACACGAACAAGATGAGCAATATTTAGTTGTTAAACAATGAAAAACAGAAAAGAAGTTACTATTACATGAACAGGTTTCTCCACACATTTCCTTTTACAAGTGCTTAAACACATTAAGGGGTTACTGCACCCACACAGTAACCCTCAGTGATTTTGCAGGTTGTACCCCAGCTTGCAAAAGCAGGCATGTGGCAACTCCGAGTGTAAAAAGGGCTTCTTTATAAAGTAGTGATCGCTTCATCTGCAATCCTTCTTCCCAGTTTGAGCATTGTATATGCATAAACTCTGTTCAGCCATAAAAAAGGATTTCTACTTAGTTCAAAATAAAGCCATGAGAAGGGAGAAGTGTTTCCATGTGTAGCACAGACAGGACACCAAAGTAAGCACCACCTCAAAACTTAGTTCTGAGTAAACTTGTTCTAGGTTCTTGCATGCTCTAATCCAGAATGGAGTTACAGGCTCAGACCAGTTAATGTTTTTATTGTCTCTATATCCACCAGGTTTTATGTTCAGTGTTCTGTAGACATTCAAATTACACTGCCATCTTCTACAACAAATTTCTATTCCTGGGAAATGGGAAACAAAAATAACAGATGTCTCTGCTCAAGCACAATTTAATTCTTGTTCTGAAAGTACATTTTTTTTTTTAATTTAAACAACCTCCATGCATTCTCCAGGAAAAACAGACTTAAGCTGTTTCTTTAAAAAAAAAAAAAGTTAAAGCTTTGATGTGATGGATGCATTGAACATGTCAGGAAGAGTATTATCAAAAGGAGAAGTTTAAAGCCATTCCCTGGGGTATATATGTTTTGATGTCCTACTGTCCTTGTCATACATGAAAGTATTTGGTCTATCTAGAAATTCATTTGACCCAGAAAAAATAAATTGTTCAGAGTTAAGAGGGTAAAAAACCCACACACAGAACAAGGACTGGGAGTTTGACATGTTCAGTATTACACTGTACTTTCTGTTTGAAGTAGATTAAGAAGAAACAATAACAAGTAATTAAAATGTGTCCTGTTGGTCCTGTACCACTATCCAAACACTTCTGTAATTAAAAAAAAAAA
>NW_009951563.1:0-6749 GCF_000696875.1 Nestor notabilis | reverse complement strand
CGCTGCGGCAGCCAGTCCAGCGGTGCGGCCGGCACAGCGCCCCGAAGAGCGGCGAAGTGTCCCCTGGGCCTTGTATAACGGCCGTGCAGAACTCAGGTGCACAGAACCATGTTCCACTTAGTAACGTTAGTGATTTCTAGGCGTAGGGTTAAGGTTGGAGTAATACAGCCCATGCAGTAAGCAGTGCTTAGGGCGTGCTCCTCTGGCTTGTTTTTGCTTGGACTGGGAGGAGACTTCGAGAAACGAGTCGTAACCATGTCTCCTTTTCCAGAAAATAACAGCGGTGATGCTACTTACAGTGTTTTTTCTTTATGTCAATGCTTATTCCTGTGAAGCATCTCTTGGAGCTGGTTGATGCTCGTTTTCTAAGCTGCAAGTTAAAAAACATAGGAAGAAAAAGTCTGTTGCCTGAAGGGCTTACGAATGAGGAAAATAAGGTTATAAATTCTTAGATGGTAAAAGTGAGGTGAGGTTTATAAGTGAAGTGTCTTTTAATAGAGGAGCTATTGGTGTGGCAAAGCAGAGTCTAGCAGGTGTGCACACCCGCCTTCAGGAACCCCCTGTCTGTCAGTTTTATCCTTAGTGCTGGTCCCTGCATCATCACTGTTAGGAAATACAGGCTTTGAGGTTGTTGCTACAAAAGAGAGGAAATGCCTGCACCAAACAGGAGGTAAGCGGCAGGTTTAGGAAGTGGTGTAAATCCTGGTATGGAAGTATATCGTAAAAGAAATTAAGATAATGATGAAGCACCATTGAAGCGTGACAGTTGTTGGAGGCTTTCTTATTGGTAACGCTTAGTTGTTTTTGCAAAAATTATGAAGCAGCTTCTTTTCTTTCAACTTAAGTATGATATAAAGCATTTACATCAGAAGACTTGAACAGCTGAATGATGCAGACTCTTATCTTTTATGGTGCAGTATACTCCTGGCCCTCTAGGACTTTATGGTACCCACTTAAGGTCTGAGAGTCCATCTGGATTGACATTTTGCAGAATCTGGATATGATTTTATATTCTGTGTGGCTTGGAGACTAGATACCTTTAGTTACTGATTATCGCAGTTCCCTATTTTCTTGTGGCGCTTGCTTGTGATGTCAGTGAGGGAATTGGTCATATGTTTACAGACCTGCGTAAGTGATGGCACTAACTTCTAACATTTTCCATCATGGTGTTTACTACAAGGATTGGGTAAAGCAAATGAAGTCAGTGATTTTTTAAGAGTCTTTGGCAATACCATGAACAGATGCTATGAAAGAGGCAAGTGTGTATGTTTCTTCTTCACCTAGTCCCACTCTGTAAGTATCCACTCAGTCTGCAACCAAGTGCAGCCCAGGAACTTTCTGGAACAAATGTATTGAAAACTTAACATTCCGCAGTGGATTTATTCTCTCATCCTTGCATTTAACCCATGTGGAACTCTAGTGTTTGCAACATCCAGCCTCAAGTAGGTCTGTGGGTCAGATACCCACTATCTCAGGAGGTACCTCTGTTGGTTTTGAATGAGCTTTCTGCTACTTCTAATTGGTATTTCCTGTTTTTTAAATTAGAAGAGACACTAATTGGTTATTACCTATTTATCTGCTTCATGTGATTCTCAGAGGCAATTACAATAAATTGTTTAAGGGTTATGGTAAACCAGAATTTCCAATATGACTGCCAAGCCAAAGAACTTACCAGGCAATTTTAGGTTTACTTTAAAACTTCCTAACAGCTCTGCTGTTACTGGGATTTTTATTGATAGCCTTGATTTCTTTTAAATTACATTTTTTTTCCATTATTGTGATTTATTATAATGAGGGCACTTTGTCTGGAAAAAGGGGTGGCCTGCATTTCTGCTAACATCTAGATTGCATTTAGCAAGTATTAGGACCAGAATTTCAAAGTTTAATCTTTAGTAGTGTTGTGCATCTATTTGTACAGATTACGGAGGACAGGTAGTTTTTGCTTACTTAAATCTGGCGTGCTCTTAATAGCAATAGAACAAAGGGTTTTTTGCTCTTGACAAACCACTTTGTAAGACAATGACTTTTCAGTGAAATGTTTGACTAAATTTGATTCCAGCTTACACTTTGATAACTGATGTCCAGTAAGGTTTGTAAACAGGTTACACTGAGGGAAGTAATTCTGAAGAAAAGAATATTCATAATAGAAAACAGATGAGTAATATGAAAGGTCTGAGCTTAACAGTGTCTTAAGTTTGAAACAAATTCAAGTTTTCACACCAAAATAGTAGCCTGAGAACAGACTCAACTAGTGAAATGAATGAGAACTGTTACACACCTAGCTAGGATTGCTCAGCTGCCTCAGGTAGCTGTGCATTGTGTGGTAAGTGCATTGTGTGGTAAGTGCCTTGTTATCATGTGTTAGGTAATCCTGATGTGCCAAAACTATGTCTAACCAGAGATAATACAACTCCAAGTATGACAGGGTTTTTTTTTGTCAATATCCTCATTTCTTTTCTCAGTATCTTTGCTTCCTTCTGCAGCTGTCAGTAGCCGTGCTGCTCTTTTGGTTCTTTTCCTATCTCATCTCCTGCTTCTGTTTAGATCCTGTTCCCATTGTCCTTTGTTTAGACAGATTCTTTACTCAAATTTCTCATAAAAAAAAACCCCAAATCAAACAACAGAACCCACCCAGAAACCAAATAACAAAACCTTTACTGATAACAAAGGTTATTGTGGAAATCCAACTCCCAAAATTTTACCTCTCAAAAGAAATTATATCACTTACTGGAAACGAGTATCAGATGATAACTGGATTATTGTACCTGTGATGAACACAGGCTTTGGTTATGTATGTGGTTATACGTGGTCATGTGTCGTCAGGGTTTGGCAGCATTATTTCGATGGGAGAAGCTGGGTCCCTGAGCAAAATAGTGACACTTCAAGCGTTACTCTTGTTCTGTTCTTGGAGTGTTTCCAGCATGGTTACTGGAACTGTAGGTGTGTATGTCAGAGCTCTGGTGTGTGTAGGCCTTCCTGCAGCACTGATTCTGGGAGGAACCCTTTGGCTACTGCATGAGTTTCTCCCGCCTGACTGTTCAATTCACTGTCCCATTCATCTGATGAGCACAATGATGAACATGTCCATTGCTTCTTACTGGGAAGGACTTGGGCTCCAGACCTTAAATTAATGTTACAAGCAATTATATTGCTGTAGTGACTCAGAAAGGGATCTAATGCAATCTGGTGTTCTTGTTTGTAGTCTCTCATTTATGTCTCCTGTTCATTGATTCTCCTGTTTGATTTCCCTTGTCCTTTGCACAGAGCTGCATACAGTCTGTTTGTTTATGTCCCTGCTTGTGGTGTCTTCCCAGCCCATTTAGGTTAGTAAATGAATAACAGAATGTACAACTGCTGCAGAAAAAAATGAGGAGGTGGTAAGCAGCAAATGCAGGTTGAGAGATTACTGGAGAATGCTGTTATAACTAGTAAATTGGTCTACTGTATTTTGATTAATTCTTTTATGTCCTTGTTAGAAAGCAAGAGAACCATCAGGAAATAGAGCGTTAAGTTGAAGGTGAGGTTAACAGTTGAAGAAAGAACATATGCAAGCTGAAATAATAAAATAGGAAGAAAAAAGTGGTTTGAATTCAGAGCATGTGTTAGGCTAAAGGAGAACAACAAACATGGAGATATGAAAGAAACATACAGAAATGAGGGGTAATTCGATAGGGAGACTGAGTAGCACAGCAAAGGATGGGGGAAGCCAAATCAAGGACAGCATGATGCTAATTGGATTGGTGTATGGTTTCTTGCTTTGATATCTGTATCTTGCTAGTGTTCGTAATGCTTTTTGAGCTTTCCCTTACTTAACAAGAACAAAGAGGAGTGCTCTCCGTTGAATAGCAAATCTTATTCTCATAGGAGGTGGAAAAGGAGATATTTAACATAAGATGAGATAGCAGTAGCTTTTTACTGCTTTTGCCTGTCATTGTTGCTGCAGAAAGATGGAAACTTCTTCAAATGCTTAACTTTTGGGTACTGTGGTTTAAATGCATATATAGGTTACCATTACCTTAAATTCTTGCATGTTTGTGTTTCATTGAATATTGTCCAGATTACCTATATGACTTAAATGACTGTCCAGCAGAAATGTGGGACTTGTAGTTGGTTTTTGTTTCTTTGCCTTTTTCTCTTGCTTGTTTTAGAAGAAAAAATAAAAGTATAGAACATGCGGTTGCAGAGTCAAATAGTTCCTTGACCTTTTCTGTTTTGAAAAGGTGCACAGTTCTCATTTTCCCTATGGATAGTAGGAATCAAATGGCAAAGAAGCATCATGTTTGTTTAGTGAGCAGGCATTTTTTCCTAAACCTTTAGACCACAAGCAAACCTATTTGTGTATGTTTTTTCTCTCTCAATATGATTTTTAATTTCTTCTTGTGCATGTGTCCTTGGTTATCTCTTCTTTTCACTGTTTTTGCAGGTATTCTGCTATTTTTGTCTCGTATTGAAGCAGTTCCCTGTGAAAGGCTATGTCAACTCTTCTCCCACGTAATTCACATACTTGCTCAGTTTTGAATGTGCTCTGTTACGGGTACTGGTATGTGCTAAAATTTGAAGGCCACTAATGTTTCTTTTCTCTGCATCCAAACCTTAGCATGATGGATTCTTGTTCATGAGGTGTAACATTCCCACTTCTAACTTCAGCAAGATTGTAACCCGGTCTGTAATCATGGTGTTATGTTTCAATTTTGCCCAGTGGCTCCCAAAATACTGATGTTCAACATAATCCATATTCAAATAACCAACTAAACAAAATACGTTCTTTGCAGACTTTACTGTATTTGTGACAATTTTCTCATGCTATCCATTCCAAATTGTGATTTATTTCGCTTTGATTTTCTAATGTAGAATTTTTGCTTTTTGCTTGGTTTTCCTGCAGCAGTTGGTAAAGTTAATTTGCAAAATTCTCTTGACATGTGTCTGCTGTTTCTATTGAATTTCCTGGTCAGAAGGGACCTGGTATAGTTTTGTCGATGGAAACCTTTACCATGAAGACAGTGTATTTCAGAAGCAGCTTTTTATATTCTCTCACATAGCTGTTCTGTCTTTATTTGACCAGGGTTTTGCTAACATTGTAGTCTAATCTCAGAACATATATTTAAAGGATATTGGTTATATCCACCTGTTATTCATGCCCACCACTTTCTGTTTATTCCTCCATGAGATTTCAAAGTCCCCAAGATTTTACTCTGGGTCCATTATTATAATGCAGTATTTGGAGAGAACGGTGACTGTGAAAATTACTTCATTTGTCCAGTATATCTCAATACTGTGTGCAAATAAACAATTTTTTCTTCCTTTGGGACTAAAGATTTTCCCAGAATCCCATTTTCTGTTCTGGAAAATACCCCATATTACATCAAATTAAACCATCCTGTTTGTTTTCATGCAAAGGAAACCTTCGTTACTTCCTTGAGTGGCCTTGTTTCTTTAAGCAATGAATTTCTTGCTCATTTCTTCTTAGATCATCAACATCATGTGTTTTATCATCATGCCTGAATCTTAACTGGGAAGTGGGGGAGTTGCTAAGAGTATAGCTATCACTTTCTTGTAGTCTGTGGGATTCGTGGCTTTAGATAAGTTTATGAAGTAACCAAAGCAAAACGAACTCAGTGTTTTGGAGTCATTTTCATGTTGGTACCTCTGAACACTTCACAAACACTTCATGATGCTTTAGCTGTTTATGACAAGTGGAAGTTACCATCTGGGTATGATTAAATAGGTTGACAAGATATCATATGTAGGACCTCTTCCACTATGTGCTGAAATGTGTTTGATAAGACATATTTCACTTCTAGAATGTCATGTCTTTTTTTTTCTTTTGGGTACATTTATAGTTGCTGGTATTGTATGAAGCCTCAGGAAACCCTCAGCTGCACCAGAGAAACTTTTCCAGATTTGCCTATGCTTGCCATGACTCCAGTGCTACGTGTTTCTAACTGACTGGTAAAGTTGCAGTGGCAAATGGAGTGCCTTTAGATGTTCCTAGCAACAAGGGCCATGGGCACCCTGGGATGTAGTTCTTACGGCTTTGTGGAATCTCATGTGTCAAATTTGCTTCAACAGCACTTTCCCCTATACTTTGGTTCCACCACTGTTTTATGCAATTTACCTTTGCCCTTGTGATTACCATTGCATCTCTTGCTTCAGCATTATTTGTCAGCTCAGGTACAGCGACCTGTTTGTCCTGTTTTGTGATTGCGTAGTCTGTAGGCCAAATAGCAGTTCTCTTACTCAACTTAGATTGTGCAGTGCTAGAACAAGTTTATGACAATTCTGTCATTAAACACAATTTGGATGTAAATTTTGTTATTCCCAAGTTATTTTTCAAATAAAATGAAAAGTCCAAGTAATAGCGTAGGATGGAGCAGTTAATATGCTATCAGGATGGTTGCATAATTAAGCACAGTGTGCAGAGGGAACTTAGTTTTAACTATCAGCCTGTTGCTTTGGAGTCAGTTGAGCCAAGGATGAATATGAAGAGACTTAGTCATATGGCAGAAGTAATTCTCTTCTTGTGGATAACTGTTTCTGACCTTATTCTTACCTGACACAATGACAGTAGGTGGAGTCCAGATCAGTAGTAATAAAACTAGTTGTATGTGTTGGTTTGTAAGTGCAAGTCTATGTCTAAGTTCTCATTATATCTTTATTCATTGCTTAATTTATGACCTTATGGTGCAAACTCCAGTTGGAGTAGTTCAGTGAAATCAATTAATTGAGTGTGCCCTCAGCAAGTTTGCCGA